>NW_015641068.1:11915-76649 GCF_001515625.1 Sinocyclocheilus rhinocerous
AACCTCAACATGTCTCTCTGCACACAGCACAATTATGTTCTGTTTGACATCATCGGACTTTCTTTTCTTTGGCCCGTTTTGAAGCGGTTGGAGAGCTGCTAGTTTGATTTGTTTATGAAATAAGGCATTTCTGTACATGGACTAACACTTCAGGAATGAGTGTCTGTGATTTATCATCAGTTTCAGATGAGCATGTGGGTTTTGGAGGGAGATCTGAGAAATATCTCCACGCTCAGGCTTTGCGCGGTTCATGTCCGGTTCATTCCAGCTTTTAATGCGGGAATCAAATGCAGCTTCACCTGCTCAGGTCCAGAGAACTGTTCTGGCAATATTAATCTATCATGCTAATTTGTAGTTTTCCACAGGCTAAGTGATTTATCCCAAGGTGGAACTCGTGTTGAAAACGTCTAAATCTGTTTGTTCTGAGTCTGACACATGAATAAGTTAATCGCATTTGCAAACACATGCAGCACATAAACACAGTTATTTCAGGCTCCATGAGTTGTGTACTTCATCACAGTTATTAATTTTAATGCCTTGAATTTTGTTCCTCTTCTGTGTCTTATAATTGGTTCCATATGGGATGTTGTTGTCTTGAACAATGTCTGTCAAGGACAATAATATTAGAGGAGTTGACGTCGTTGTACTATAGTTCAACTTTGCTGGGTTGTCCAATGGGGGGATCATGTTCAGGTGAGTCATGTGAGTATGAATGAAATATATGAGAGATTTTATACAGGAAATTTTCTATTTTTTCTATTGAAAATGGTTATTGAAATGTACTCACTCTCAGGCTAACCAAGATATAGATGAGTTTGTTTCTTCATCAGATTTGGAGAAATGTAGCATTACATCACTTGCTCACCAATGGATCCTCTGCAGTGAATGGGTGCCGTCAAAATGAGAGTCCAAACAGCTGATAAATTTAAGAACTCTCTTGGACTGAAGTGGTGTGGATTATTGGGATGTTTTTATCAGCTGTTTGGACTCTCATTCTGACGGCACCCATTCACTGCAGAGGATCCATTGAGCAAGTGATGTAATGCTAAATTTATCCAAATCTGTTACAATGACGAAACAACCTCATCGATATCTTGGATGCCCTAAAGGTGAGTAAATGTTTAGCAAATGAACATTTTTGAGTGAACTATCCCTTTAAGTATTTCTTGGTTGTTTTTAGTACATTATTGTATCTGCAGAACAAATGATGCAGGATAGATTGCATGCTGAAGTTGAATAGTTTTTCAAATGTATGAGCAATAATAATAGTGATCTTTGGATTGAAGTTCATGTATTGCTGAAGTACATAGTTTTAGCATAACTCTAAATACATGTCACGCATGCATCTGCCCTTAAAAGGGAATCCTACAGCGGAGCGTAAATTAATAGCAGGAACTGTGAGTTTAGTTCGAGGGTCTTGATCTCGATAAAGCCCCGGTTTGTGCACTCTGAGCATGTATTTAATAACTCTTGGAACAGTCTGGTGGTAGCCACGTGTGCACGGATCCTCTCAGCCAATCACAATCGCCGTCTGTTCAGATGACATCATCCCTTCTGCCTTCCCTGATGAACAGAAAGGAGTTGAGTTCAGCCTCCCTGCTTATCTTTAAGATAAACTGACAAGTTCTGTATCAAAGCTGGTTGCTTGTTCTGCAAATCTTCTCATATTGGCACATAACTGAAGAAAGTAAGCCATTAAATACAAATTACATTCTTGAGAGCATTTCATGATATCAGCCTCCCTTAAACTTAGGGTTTGTCAGAAAAGCTGTTTTACAGCCTGATGCCATTGGAGAACCTTTTTACATTCCACAAAGATGTCTTGCTTTCCCGTGAGATGTCTGAACTTCCTTAAAACAAGATACATTTTACAACAAAAAAATGAAGCAGCACAACTGTTTTCAACATTGATGATAATAATAATAATAAATGTTTCTTGAGCAGCAAATCTGAATGATTTCTGAAGGATCGTGTGACACTCAAGACTGGAGTAATGGTGCTTAAAATTCAGCTTTGCATCACAGAAATTACATTTTAAAATATATTCAAATAGAAAACAGCTATTTTAAACACATGCTCATTAAGACGTCTTTGTGTGAAACTCTAAACATGCTCTTCACAAGCTCTTATCATTCAATCAGCACTATTTTTCACCACTGTCTCCATGTTCAAAAGCATGAGGTCAGACTCAGTGATCCTCAGATGAGAGATTATTGCTCTGGTAAGTTTGGGAATGGATGTCATCCAACCCTTCATACATTAGACACTGTATTTCCCACACTCGTGGCTATAGAGGTTTTTCAATCATACTTTTCTTCAAGTATGCTCAATGACAGCATCCGATTACATTCGGTAACACATAACCTACAAACACTGTCGATTAGAGTCTATCACATTTGTTTGGTGAAACTTTTAAGATCTCAAAAAAGTACTTTACCATTTTAGACACTCTACTGTTAATATCATGTTTTTGTCTTACTGTAATATGTTAGTCTTTGAATTATCTTTATCTAAATACAGTTGTACACTACCACTAAAGGTTTGGAGTCATAAAAAGTTTTGTTTTTGAAAGAAGTCTCTTATAGTCACAAAAGATGCATTATTTGATTAAAAATGTAAAATATTATTACAATTTAAAATAACTGCTTTCTATTTGAATATATTGTAATATGTAATTTATTCCTGTGATCAAAGCTGAATTTTCAGCATCATAACTCCAGTCTTCAGTGTCACATGACTCTTTCAGAAATCATTCTAATACGCTGATTTGCTGCTCGAGAAACATTTATGATTATTATCAATGTTGAAAACAGTTGTGCTGATTCATATTTCCATATATTGTTTATTTTTAGGATTATTTGATAAATAGAAAGTTTAAAAGAACAGCATTTATTTGAAATAGAAATCTTTTGCAACAATATAAATGTCTTTACTGTCACTTTTGATCAATTTAATGCATTCTCGCTGAATAAAAGTATTACTTTCTTGCAAAAAAATAAATAAATAAATACTCACTGACCCTAAACTTTTGTATAGTAGTGAAAATACACATGACAATCATCAAGTACTATGTTATGTTTCAAATGTATATTAAATGGTTGAATGGTTGTAAATCAAACATATATGAAAACACCACTAATTAGCAGCTCTCCAAAATAATTACCGTTTATGCACATGTTATTTATTATATAGGTGCTTGACTTGGCATGCACAGATGCAGCAGCCAGTTATTTATTAATCATATACTAGTTTTCAGTAGTGTTGAATGATTACTAATATTAATACACAGTAACATGAGCACTGTAGCCTGAAGTGTGGCCATTGGTTCTGACCGTTTCGTTTTATAGCTGTTGTAAAAAGTGCTATTATGACTTGCGAATCTGCCTGTGGGAAGCCGTTGTATAGTGCCGAGTCTTTCCGTGAAAGGCTTTACTGTGCCAAATGGAAACAATGTAAGGAAACAGACGCCACTTCAGCCGTGCGGCTCGTACAGTGAAGCCCTGTGGCGACTGACTGACCTGCTTGGCTCGAGTCTGTCGATGTGTGTCCGCGGCATGTAAAGAACAGTTGTTTGGGGTCCCTTCAGATTCCACCCACCCAATTAAAGGACCTGAGGCGTGCTTTCTTCTGCTCTATAAATACAGTTTATAATGGAGCAAAGCATGGAGTCTGGGGGGCTGGGAACGGAGGAAGCAGAAGGCGAAAGGAGGCATTAATAATGATGATAAAAGCTAGTAAAACACAGGCCAAGGCTCAGATTTGACCTCTACTACTTCCTTGTGTGCAGGAGGTGCTGGTTCCTGTTGTGTCTCCTCTGTGTGATTTTACCAGAGTGGGAAGCCGGTCTGTCTTCTACTCCCGTACTATTGCCATGAGTCCCAATTTTTGTCATTGTCTGGTTTTCAAAACACTCCATAAGCAGCCTACTGATGTATATATGTGACCCTGGACCACAAAACCAGTCATAAGGGTCAATTTTTTTTTATTGAGATGTATACATCATCTGAAAGCTGAATAAATAAGCTTTCCATTGATGTATGGTTTGTTAGGATAGGACAATATTTGGCCAAGATAGATCTATTTAAAAATCTGGAATCTGAGGGTGCAAAAAATCAAAATACTGAGAAAATCGCCTTTAAAGTTGTCCAAATGAAGTTCTTAGCAAAGCATATTACTAATCAAAAATTAAGTTGAGATTTACGGTAGGAAATGTACAAAATATCTTCATGGAACATGATCTTTACTTAATATCCGAATGATTTTTGGCATAAAAGAAAAAGAACATTTTGACCCATACAATGTTTTTTGGCTATTGCGAAAAATATACCCCAGCGACTTAAGACTGGTTTTGTGCTCCAGGGTCACATATTGTAAATGTAATGTAAATATCTTAAAATAATAGTAATCATAAATAGTTTAATAAGAAATATAAAAATAAAAATACAATAAAAGAAATAAACATTTGAAAAAAATAAATGTCAAAATGAAATAAGATTCCACATTAAAAATTAATATGAGGGACATAAAAGCAAAAAACCTGATGTTAACTTCTTTTTTTTTTTTTTACTGTTTATTTACCGTGTGTGTGTGTGTGTGTGTGTATATAACATAAAATATAAAAAAACTATTAAAAATTTAAAAATTTAAAAATATATATATATATATATGTGTGTGTGTGTGTGTATATAACATAAAATATAAAAAAACTATTAAAAATTTAAAAATTTAAAAATATATATATATATATATGTGTGTGTGTGTGTGTATATAACATAAAATATAAAAAAACTATTAAAAATTTAAAAATTTAAAAATATATATATATATATATGTGTGTGTGTGTGTGTATATAACATAAAATATAAAAAAACTATTAAAAATTTAAAAATTTAAAAATATATATATATATATATGTGTGTGTGTGTGTGTATATAACATAAAATATAAAAAAACTATTAAAAATTTAAAAATTTAAAAATATATATATATATATATGTGTGTGTGTGTGTGTATATAACATAAAATATAAAAAAACTATTAAAAATTTAAAAATTTAAAAATATATATATATATATATGTGTGTGTGTGTGTGTATATAACATAAAATATAAAAAAACTATTAAAAATTTAAAAATTTAAAAATATATATATATATATATGTGTGTGTGTGTGTGTATATAACATAAAATATAAAAAAACTATTAAAAATTTAAAAATTTAAAAATATATATATATATATATGTGTGTGTGTGTGTGTATATAACATAAAATATAAAAAAACTATTAAAAATTTAAAAATTTAAAAATATATATATATATATATGTGTGTGTGTGTGTGTATATAACATAAAATATAAAAAAACTATTAAAAATTTAAAAATTTAAAAATATATATATATATATATGTGTGTGTGTGTGTGTATATAACATAAAATATAAAAAAACTATTAAAAATTTAAAAATTTAAAAATATATATATATATATATGTGTGTGTGTGTGTGTATATAACATAAAATATAAAAAAACTATTAAAAATTTAAAAATTTAAAAATATATATATATATATATGTGTGTGTGTGTGTGTATATAACATAAAATATAAAAAAACTATTAAAAATTTAAAAATTTAAAAATATATATATATATATATGTGTGTGTGTGTGTGTATATAACATAAAATATAAAAAAACTATTAAAAATTTAAAAATTTAAAAATATATATATATATATATGTGTGTGTGTGTGTGTATATAACATAAAATATAAAAAAACTATTAAAAATTTAAAAATTTAAAAATATATATATATATATATGTGTGTGTGTGTGTGTATATAACATAAAATATAAAAAAACTATTAAAAATTTAAAAATTTAAAAATATATATATATATATATGTGTGTGTGTGTGTGTATATAACATAAAATATAAAAAAACTATTAAAAATTTAAAAATTTAAAAATATATATATATATATATGTGTGTGTGTGTGTGTATATAACATAAAATATAAAAAAACTATTAAAAATTTAAAAATTTAAAAATATATATATATATATATGTGTGTGTGTGTGTGTATATAACATAAAATATAAAAAAACTATTAAAAATTTAAAAATTTAAAAATATATATATATATATATGTGTGTGTGTGTGTGTATATAACATAAAATATAAAAAAACTATTAAAAATTTAAAAATTTAAAAATATATATATATATATATGTGTGTGTGTGTGTGTATATAACATAAAATATAAAAAAACTATTAAAAATTTAAAAATTTAAAAATATATATATATATATATGTGTGTGTGTGTGTGTATATAACATAAAATATAAAAAAACTATTAAAAATTTAAAAATTTAAAAATATATATATATATATATGTGTGTGTGTGTGTGTATATAACATAAAATATAAAAAAACTATTAAAAATTTAAAAATTTAAAAATATATATATATATATATGTGTGTGTGTGTGTGTATATAACATAAAATATAAAAAAACTATTAAAAATTTAAAAATTTAAAAATATATATATATATATATGTGTGTGTGTGTGTGTATATAACATAAAATATAAAAAAACTATTAAAAATTTAAAAATTTAAAAATATATATATATATATATGTGTGTGTGTGTGTGTATATAACATAAAATATAAAAAAACTATTAAAAATTTAAAAATTTAAAAATATATATATATATATATGTGTGTGTGTGTGTGTATATAACATAAAATATAAAAAAACTATTAAAAATTTAAAAATTTAAAAATATATATATATATATATGTGTGTGTGTGTGTGTATATAACATAAAATATAAAAAAACTATTAAAAATTTAAAAATTTAAAAATATATATATATATATATGTGTGTGTGTGTGTGTATATAACATAAAATATAAAAAAACTATTAAAAATTTAAAAATTTAAAAATATATATATATATATATGTGTGTGTGTGTGTGTATATAACATAAAATATAAAAAAACTATTAAAAATTTAAAAATTTAAAAATATATATATATATATATGTGTGTGTGTGTGTGTATATATATATATATATATATATATATGTATATTATTACTCATTTTATTACAGCTATTTGCCAAAGCAACATTTCTCATTTTCAATTAGGTTAGTTCAAGTAGTTTAAGTACTAAAAGAAGTAAAACTAAAGCTTAATAAAACTATATATACATATGTAAAAAAATAAATAAATAAAAGGAAAAGAAAATTATAAATCACGTTTTCCCATGTTTGTACTTTTTACAGAAAGAAGTGAAGGATGTGTTTGCTGCCATCGTGTTTGAAGCAGCCTACAGCTTAGGAAAACACGTTGTGGATGGACACCAGGACCGTGACCTTCCCTCACTCACTCCTGTTCTACGCTGGAAAAAAGGAGAGAAGATCGCTGCAAAGAACGAGGTTTGAATTTTCCACCTTTTACTACACCTACAAAATTAAGTTCTAACATGACACAACCTTTTGTACCAAACAGAAATACTGGAGATGCCAAAAAAAAAAACTAAACCAACTGTCTTGAGCAGACGGCAGTACACAAATCCATTCAGAATGACCAAACACAGCAACATACACATGACAAATCAAAACATTATCCTGAATTTGTGTGGAAAAAATGTACTGAATGTACTGAAAAATCTCTGTGCTTACTGTATGACTCCTGTATGTCACTGCATCATCTTGCCTTGATTACAGTCCTTATCTTTCAAAACTTTACTAGCGAAACACTGGTTTGCTTTATACAGCCAGGAATGTGATCAGTGTAATCAGTCTGGTTTTCTTTACAGCAGAGCTGCTTTAGATTGATTGTTTGAATGCATTTGCTTAATGGTTCATCGGACTGAAGAAGTTCCCAGAGATGAGTGGTTTTTGATCACAAACACAGAAGCAAAATCAGGTTAAAGGGTTAGAATAGAAATTTCCGCCTACCGCCTCCTTGTGCCCCTGTAGATGCTCAGTGATAAACTCCAAACTTCCAGTATCATCTCAGTGACTAAATTATGTTAATGATGCAATACCACATGCTTCAGTAATATATTTGCGTTAACGCTGACACCCCTTGTGTGTGTGTGTGTGTGTGTACACTCTCAGAAAAAAAGGTACAAAAGCTATCACTGGGGTGGTACCCTTTCAAAAGCTGTATCTTATGTACTCCTAAAGGATGAATATTAGTACCATAAATGTACACATTAGCATCAAAAGTATACATATTAGTACCTAAATGGTGCATATTACTACCTTTTAACAAGGTATTGCTCCAGTGACAGATTTTGTACCTGTATTTCTGAGTGTGTACATTTCTATGTAGTTTTTGCATGTTTTTACATTTTAATATTTTTACAATGGTCTCATATAGTACATTATTTTAATTTACTCTGTTTCTCACCTTTTTACTCATTTGCCGTTGGCATCACCCAGCAGCTCCGAATGCCAGAAATGATCCATTTCTCTAGTTATAAATGTGGTTTTAGTTAGCGCTCGATGATGGCTGTTGACTCTTTGTGAGTGTAATGTGGAAGATTGATGAATTTATTTGCCAACACCCCACTTCGTAACCCACCCTCCCATTAGGCCACATGCTTTTCCTTCTCAGCTTTAGGAAACACGCTGCTGGCATCTTTCAGCGCGTCAGGAATCCATTACAATGGAATCTGAGGCTATTAGTAACTGTGCAGTTTGTCTGTAGCGCTAAAGCAAAGGTGTCGATGTCTAAATCTGTCCAACGCAAACACACGGCACTTTCTTGTGCTTTACGCTTGAAACCACTACTCAAATACTGGAGCTTTGAAGGCCGTTGGGAAAATGTCCCATCGAGTGTGTGAAGTCTTGCACAACAGCACCCTCTAGTATTTGTGTCCCATCTCGGGTTATACTGACAGTGAGGTGGTGTAAACATCCTGTGCTCTGTTTGACTCTTCACAGACGTGGTTTGAGAAGAACTGTCTGTCAGAGGACTGCGCCGCTGACCTGAGGCTTCATGGGAAACTGCTGCTTTCTGGGTAAAGCCCCTGGTCTTCTCCTGCTTTCAGTAGATTTACGTCAGTAGGGCTGAGTCTGTGGGTGTGGACACACGCTTGACTCTCAGCAGCCCATGACGTCATTCATTAGCTAGTCTGAAGGAGGTCCTGCAGTCTGGTTCCCAATGATCTGGTTTCTCTGTAATCAAAAGTGTTTCCTTAAATGCTGAACCTTCACTGTTTAAAGAGTGGATAGTGATTTCACTGCTTACTGTATGTGCTAGTAATTGAAAACACATTTTACTGAAATGGCTACAAAACAAGCATTCATGTTCTGTGACAGGAAAATTAGGTCTATTTTTAGGACCAGTTTTTATTTATTTATTTATTTGTATTACAATATTTTTATTGCATAAATACATTTAGATATTTTACTTTTACTTTTATTAAAATCGCCTTTAAAATTGTCCAAATAAAGTTCTTAGCAATGCATATTACTAATCAAAAATTAAGTTTGGATATATTTACAGTAGGAAATTTACAAAATGTCTTCATGGAACATGATCTTTACTAGAGCCTGACCGATATATCGTTTAGCCGATATTATCGGCCGATATGAGCCTGTATACCGATATATCAGCGAATATGTCACCGATATGAAAATTTTTTTTACAGAACATATAACGCAGCTAAAATGCTTGAAATGGTGTAATTACTTAGTTTGTCCAGCAGAGCGTGCTCCATTGTTTGCTACTGGCGACCTGGATGAAACGCTTTAAAGCTTAAGTCTATGGAAAACCATTGAAACTTTGAACGGCCATATCTCCGTAACGGCGTGGAGAATCTGCACCAAATTCGGGGGATCCCTTCAGCTCGAGGGACCCTCTCGAACGCGAATCGAGTGTACGACTCGAGGCCCTCTTTCAAATGAGACCACCCCCGCGGCGATAGCCCCCGGGGGTTGGGGGTTACACAAATCCATTCAGAATGACCAAACACAGCAACATACACATGACAAATCAAAACATTATCCTGAATTTGTGTGGAAAAAATGTACTGAATGTACTGAAAAATCTCTGTGCTTACTGTATGACTCCTGTATGTCACTGCATCATCTTGCCTTGATTACAGTCCTTATCTTTCAAAACTTTACTAGCGAAACACTGGTTTGCTTTATACAGCCAGGAATGTGATCAGTGTAATCAGTCTGGTTTTCTTTACAGCAGAGCTGCTTTAGATTGATTGTTTGAATGCATTTGCTTAATGGTTCATCGGACTGAAGAAGTTCCCAGAGATGAGTGGTTTTTGATCACAAACACAGAAGCAAAATCAGGTTAAAGGGTTAGAATAGAAATTTCCGCCTACCGCCTCCTTGTGCCCCTGTAGATGCTCAGTGATAAACTCCAAACTTCCAGTATCATCTCAGTGACTAAATTATGTTAATGATGCAATACCACATGCTTCAGTAATATATTTGCGTTAACGCTGACACCCCTTGTGTGTGTGTGTGTGTGTGTACACTCTCAGAAAAAAAGGTACAAAAGCTATCACTGGGGTGGTACCCTTTCAAAAGCTGTATCTTATGTACTCCTAAAGGATGAATATTAGTACCATAAATGTACACATTAGCATCAAAAGTATACATATTAGTACCTAAATGGTGCATATTACTACCTTTTAACAAGGTATTGCTCCAGTGACAGATTTTGTACCTGTATTTCTGAGTGTGTACATTTCTATGTAGTTTTTGCATGTTTTTACATTTTAATATTTTTACAATGGTCTCATATAGTACATTATTTTAATTTACTCTGTTTCTCACCTTTTTACTCATTTGCCGTTGGCATCACCCAGCAGCTCCGAATGCCAGAAATGATCCATTTCTCTAGTTATAAATGTGGTTTTAGTTAGCGCTCGATGATGGCTGTTGACTCTTTGTGAGTGTAATGTGGAAGATTGATGAATTTATTTGCCAACACCCCACTTCGTAACCCACCCTCCCATTAGGCCACATGCTTTTCCTTCTCAGCTTTAGGAAACACGCTGCTGGCATCTTTCAGCGCGTCAGGAATCCATTACAATGGAATCTGAGGCTATTAGTAACTGTGCAGTTTGTCTGTAGCGCTAAAGCAAAGGTGTCGATGTCTAAATCTGTCCAACGCAAACACACGGCACTTTCTTGTGCTTTACGCTTGAAACCACTACTCAAATACTGGAGCTTTGAAGGCCGTTGGGAAAATGTCCCATCGAGTGTGTGAAGTCTTGCACAACAGCACCCTCTAGTATTTGTGTCCCATCTCGGGTTATACTGACAGTGAGGTGGTGTAAACATCCTGTGCTCTGTTTGACTCTTCACAGACGTGGTTTGAGAAGAACTGTCTGTCAGAGGACTGCGCCGCTGACCTGAGGCTTCATGGGAAACTGCTGCTTTCTGGGTAAAGCCCCTGGTCTTCTCCTGCTTTCAGTAGATTTACGTCAGTAGGGCTGAGTCTGTGGGTGTGGACACACGCTTGACTCTCAGCAGCCCATGACGTCATTCATTAGCTAGTCTGAAGGAGGTCCTGCAGTCTGGTTCCCAATGATCTGGTTTCTCTGTAATCAAAAGTGTTTCCTTAAATGCTGAACCTTCACTGTTTAAAGAGTGGATAGTGATTTCACTGCTTACTGTATGTGCTAGTAATTGAAAACACATTTTACTGAAATGGCTACAAAACAAGCATTCATGTTCTGTGACAGGAAAATTAGGTCTATTTTTAGGACCAGTTTTTATTTATTTATTTATTTGTATTACAATATTTTTATTGCATAAATACATTTAGATATTTTACTTTTACTTTTATTAAAATCGCCTTTAAAATTGTCCAAATAAAGTTCTTAGCAATGCATATTACTAATCAAAAATTAAGTTTGGATATATTTACAGTAGGAAATTTACAAAATGTCTTCATGGAACATGATCTTTACTAGAGCCTGACCGATATATCGTTTAGCCGATATTATCGGCCGATATGAGCCTGTATACCGATATATCAGCGAATATGTCACCGATATGAAAATTTTTTTTACAGAACATATAACGCAGCTAAAATGCTTGAAATGGTGTAATTACTTAGTTTGTCCAGCAGAGCGTGCTCCATTGTTTGCTACTGGCGACCTGGATGAAACGCTTTAAAGCTTAAGTCTATGGAAAACCATTGAAACTTTGAACGGCCATATCTCCGTAAAGGCGCGGCGAATCCGCACCAAATTCGGGGGATCCCTTCAGCTCGAGGAACCCTCTCGAACGTGAATCGAGTGTACGTCTCGAGGCCCTCTTTCGAATGAGACCACCCCCGCGTCGATAGCCCCCGGGGTTCGGGAGTTACGGGTGGTTAAATTCGCGGTCCGGCGATCCCGGGGGGCTGCCGACGCGCGGAGGGTGGCGTTCGAGAGGGCTCCTCGAGCCGAAGGGATCCCCCGAATTTGGTGGCGATCCACCGGCGCATTTGCGAGATAGTGACACCAGCCAACACTTTCACTTCAGTAAGGAGGTCTCTTGTTCAGGCAGCAGCATTCAAGCGTTGTCTTATGCTCTATATATAGTACCAGTCAAATGTGTTGACACACGAATGGGAAAGTGTCCAAACTTTTGACTGGTACTGTACTATAATATACACAAAGAATATCAGCCGATATATCGATATTGGCCTTTTTTACTCCCTAATATCAGTATTGTATCGGCCCCAAAAAACCCATATTGGTCGGGCTCTAATCTTTACTTAATATCCTAATGATTTTTGGCATAAAAGAAAAATCTAAAGATTTTGACCCATACAATGTATTGTTGGCTATTGCTACAAATATACCTGTGCGACTTATGACTGGTTTTGTGGTCCAGGGTCATATTCATGAGAATTTGCAAGCAAATGTGCTTAATTTTCATATAGAATACTAAATTAAGCTTATTTTTGTTCATATGCAATATTTAATTTAATTTTAATTCATTATTAATTTAATTTAATTAATTATAAAATAAAATTGGTGTTATACTAAGCACTACAGTAATATATAATAAATACTTAGATTAAAATAATAATACAAAAAAAATGTTCACAAATTATTTTACAGTAATAATAATTTGTAGATCAAATTGTCTTGAAAACTGTCACAATGCGAAAATATTAATTATATTAAAATAGGCTTAATTTTTCTTTATGCAAAATTGAATTTCTCATTTCTTTTGATTTTGTTTTTTTGTTATTTAAATCATCAAAATGTAATGTTACAAGAAATACTACAGTGATATATTAAGTAGGTAATTGAAGATTAAAATAATATAATCATTAATTTCACAGTACAGTCATGAGAATTTGCTAATAAAACTGTCATAAAGTCACAATGCAAAAAATATTGATTGTCCTAAAATAGGCCTAATTTTTCTTTAAGATTTTTTTTTTTTTTTTGCTTATGGTGTGAAATATGATGCAAACATTTTTAGATTTATATTTATGCAAATAGCAGATGCTTTTATTAAAAGAGAAGGAGCAAAGCAATTTGTCAAAAAGCCAACGATATTCATAATACACAATACCAGGTTCCTATATTCTTAACAGGTTTCTTGAGATTCATCCTGTTGTCCTTGTCTCACTTTTTCTCATTTCTATCATTTTCCCAGGCGTTACATCAGTTCTCATCTGGCTCTTGGTGGAGTAAGAAACGTCTCGTTAAATTTAACCGTCTCTAATGCTGGAGATGACGCCTACGACACCAACATCTACTTAAACTTCTCCAGAGAGGTTCACTACATCAACTTCTTACAAAGAGTAAGTCAGTGAAACTCTATATTTGCCAATGGTTTCTCTACACCAGACCTTTTGACTAGTGACTTGCAGGCTTCTGAAGTTTGCAGTTTATTCTGGCCATTTGCTTCAAACTAAATACTCCAATATAATTGGTAAACTTGCAAATCCAGCAACTAGTTCAGTGACTCCTAAGATGTTTTCATTGGTAAAGACCAATTTGATAAAAACCTACTGAAAATTGCATGAAGAACATTGTCTTTGAACATTCTGTTTGTAATATGCACCAGGCGGCCCATGGGTGGGCCATGAACGTCGTGCCAAATGGTGACAAATAGGTTCAATGATATGCGCTGGAAAATGTGACAAGTCTGAATCCTCCTTTCTAAGGGTATGTGGTCATCATATCCATGATTTAAAGGGACAGATTCGAGAAAAGCGTGTAGAATATAAAGAGATAGGCATTCGGTCAGCAGAGGAAGTTGTGGAAACAGGAGGAAGTGCACAGTTTCTTGCAGCTGGTCAGTGTGTCGTTATCTCGGGCTTCTCGAACGTGTCTCACACTGACCTACAGCTCCCTCATGTTCTGTTTCCCCTGCTGAAAAGCATTCTGTAGTTATCAGCAGCATGAGCAAGAACATTTCCTCCTTTAGTTTGACGATTAATGGAGAGACTCTTTACGATTGCTAGACAGACCACTTTAAAATGAACTCAGCCTTCTCAAAAAGAAAACAAAGCAGTGGAATTGTACATTTTAATGGATGATCTTTCACTTTTAATGGATTATACTATATGTATATTTGATCATGCGTTTCCTAATTGTGACTTTTTCTATATTTTTTTAACAACGAGAAACACAGAAGATGCAAAAATGTACTGTCAGTAACTGACAGAAATACTACTTCTTAAAAGTATATTTCACCAAAAAATGAATATTCTGACATTATTTTCTTGCCCTCATGTTGTTCCAAACTAGTATAATGTTCTTTCTTTTCAAAATAGTTTTTAGTTTTTTTTTTTTTATTTAAATTAAACATTTAACAAAAAATATGATTTTTTAGAAAAAAATTATTAAAAAACAAAAATACTACTAAGTATTCAAAATCATTTACTTTTGGTCTGGCCTTAATGGTGTATTTGATATTTTGGCCATCATTTGTTTTTGCATTCCAAAATCTTTCTGAAAGAATTCAATTATCTCTAACGTAAACATAGAGTCTTGATACCGACGGAGCTCTTAACATTGTTTTACCATCTTAAATTTCATTGGATAATTTCTGCAGCATTACCTCCCTCTTCTGAAAGTAATTCCTCATGTGTTGGGGGTAACGCATTACAAGTAATGCAAGTTACATAATCAGATTACTTTTTTCAAGTAACTAATAAAGTAACACATTACTTTTTAATTTAGAAGAAAATATCTGAGTTACTTTTTCAAATAAGTAACACTAGTTACTTTGTTTCCTATGTCTTGACTGACAGCTCTCGTGTTGCCATGAAAAATGGGGAGTAAGTGCAGAGGCGTTGTGTGCGCTGTGATGTTACTGTATATTCAGTATTCCTCAAAAGGAATAAAACAGTCAAATGCAAACTCAGAATATAATATAAACCTGCAATAATTAAATATGTTAAATAAGACAAATATCATTTATGTATTTAATCCCATTTTATTAACCAATGTCTTTGCTACTGACCTTCGATGATATAATTCAACCATACTAATAAGCAAAAATGACACATTTGTTTCATTTTTGTTATTGCTGAATAGTGTTGAACTCTCTTTTCCTGCGACTTATTCTTCATGCAATTTGTTTGAGCTGCGCCCTCTACGGTACAGACGTGAATTTGCATTTCCTTCAGCCTGAGGCGTATTCATTTCACTTCTAATGTGAAAAGGGCTTTTACGTTTGTAAAAGAAGAACTTTTTAATATTGAAAACAAACAAGCAAGCCCTGCCCAGATTTAAAAAGTAACTCAAAAGTAGCATAACGCATTACTTTCCATAATAAGTAACGAAGTAATGTAATTAGTTACTTTTTTAGGGAGTAACGCTATATTGTAATGCATTACTTTTAAAAGTAACTTTCCCCAACAAGGGTTGAAGAGGACGCATGCGGGCGTCCAGGTGGAAGTGTATTGCGAGAAGACACAGGGACCGCACTTTGTTTGTTGTTCTAGTTCTATACACGCAGCAGGACGCCTCTAATTACCCAGCGCCGTGAGAAACCATCTATGTTGATGTGACCCATCTACAAGCGTCTCCCTCAGAGCGCTTCAGCTCTCCGTCATGCCGAGTGTGAACTCGTGCTCGCCTCTTGTTTTATAGTAGCTCCTGTTGTCTCTGTGTTTGTCTTGCAACCCAAACCATCTGCAGCAGTGAATTGGTTTCAGAAGCTCAATCGCACCGTTTGGCTGGCCCCGGGGCCCCTCTGGCAAAGAAACACACTCAGTGTAATTACATAAACAGTGTTTTGTCCTTCTTAAATTGCGGCAGGTGAAGCGAAGACCTTCAAATTGGTGAGCAAATGATTAGATTAACTTCAGTGTTGCTGAAGCACTAAAAGACGAGGCCGAGAGAGGGAAACAAGCTGGCTGGAGATGAAATATAAGAGTTTATTTTACAGTCGCACAGCCAATACATACATCATTTGAGATTTGTTAATGTTTCAGTTTAGTAACACACAGAGCAGAGAGTACTGACTTAATAAAAACACCTCTTTCCTTCCTGAACACCACAGAATACAATTACCCAAACAGTAGTGACAAAACTAGAAATGTGACATTTAATTGCCATTTCTTCAAATGGTTTAAAGTGGTTCAACAATAGATTTAATGCTTGTGAAATGTTAGTAAAAAATGTTGACATTCAAAAGTTTGGGGTCAGTAATATATACAGTTTCTACAAAATATGAAACAGCACAGCTGTTTTCAACATTTATAATAATCAGAAATGTTTTTTGAGCAGCAAATCAGCATCTTAGAATGATTTCTGAAGGATTGTGTGACACTGAAGAAATGATGCTGAAAATTTTAAATATACTGTATAATTCAGACAGAAAACAGTTATTTTAAATAGTACTAATATTCACAATATTACTGTTTTTATGTAAACGTGCACTTCCCTGCTGCCTGCTCTCCTCCGTGGGAGCACCGTTTGTTTGGCAACGCTTTGCAGTTGAGGAAATAGAGGACATTCTTGAACTCGAGCTGTCCTTGGGTTTTCCTGCTAGTGCTTTAGAGGACGTTGTGTCAGAGTGTTGCTTATTTAAGTCCATTTGATGAAGACAAAGGGTACGTCTCCTCACTGAGGCCAGACGGCGGAAAAAGTGCTGAGCAAGAGGGAGACGACTGTATAAATAATGTTGAATGATTCTTGCCACATATCGTACGTGAGGGATCTTACACCACTTTTGAGGGCCATATTATGTAAATAAAAATTGTGACAAAACATGACCAAATCTAAACCATTATGAAGCATTTTGAGTCTGATGTGAAAAATGCAACTGAACACACTTTGAAGTCTCTTCTGCTCACCAAGGTTGCATTTATTTGTTAAAAAATACAGTAAAAACCGTAATATTGTGAAATATTTTTAAGATTTTCTTTTTGAACATTTAAACTACTTTACAGTATTTCTGTGAGAAAAGCTTCAGTGCCACATGATCCTTCAGAAATCTTTTTAATATACTTATTTGCTGCTCAAGAAATATTTATTATTATTATCAATGTTATTCTTATTATTAGTAGTAGTAGTAGTAATATTATTATTATCTATTTTTGTGGAAACCATTAAAAATTTTTGGGAAATCTTTGATTAAATGAAAGTTTAGTTATTTAAAACAGAAATATTTTATAACATTCTAAATATATTTAGGTAAATATTGGGTCATATTTGGTCATAATATCTTTTGGTAAATATAAATCACTTTCGGTCAATTTAATGCATCCTTGCTTAATAAAAAAATATATATATATGAAAAAAGACCACATTTGAACGGTAGTGTACATCTAATTATATCAGATATGTTTGAATATCTGTGCCTAATATCATGTTTTGAGGAAATAGGGTAGCTGAACTACAGCCAGAAAGTGTAAAAATGCATGATTCGGTGCGGATATGGACCGCAGACCACAAATTGTCGACCACAGAGCGCTCTTGAACTCAGAAATTATTAACGGGCCACATTTATTCCGCAGTGCCGCCAGTCGAGGTGCCCTGCTGTACGTTAGCAATACTCAAATCTGGGGAAACCAGGGTGTTCGCATAAACGCTCCAAACGAGTGCAGAACGTGAGGCCAAAGCCTCAAACTCTTCCCCAGAGAGCCGCCAAGTGCATGAAATATGAGTTTTGCAAACAGTCACAGGCTTTCCCGCACCCCCTCAGCTGCTTTGACTATTTATTGATGTATTTTCTCCGGCAGCAGTTCTTGTTATTGCTGCAACGTTGCTAAGAATAGCTTGAATATAAACTCAAGAATGGACCACATGCAGGACCTCACATGGAACTGGAGATCCCAGAGTTAAGCGCTCATCCTCTGCATTGTTCCAGCAGCGTGAGGCCGTGGGGTTTATCAGTGGCCCTGATAGATTCCTGAAGGCTCTCTGCTCTGTAAAAGGACAGCTTGGTGAACTCTCGCTCGAGGAATGCTCACTCCTCACGCACGGGGTCGAATCTCAACTGTTTACTCAAACCAGCCGGTGCTGCTCTGCTGTGTTTAGAGAAAGCTCTCAACTCTCACTGGCGATTGTCCCTGTTACTGTTCTCCTAGTGTACAATGCATGTGAGAATACAGTTATTTATGTGTTAGTCAAGTCACATTTATTTATATAGCACTTCATGCTATACAGTTTGTTTCAAAGCAGCTTCTCATTAATAAACATGAAAAGAGCAGTGTTTATGTTGTAGAATTCATCAAGTGTGAAACAAATTATATTTCAGCTAAAAAGCATCTCTACAAAAGAAAATAGTGTCATTGTTCTGCTCAATTTAGTTCAGTGTTGTTTCAATTCAGTTCAATAGAACACAGTGTTGATGTTGCAAAGTTCATCAATTATTAAAAGTTAAATTCACCTGTCAAGCAGCTCTGTAGAAGATGTGTCATTTTTCAGCTCAGTTTGGTTTGATATTGATTCAATTCAGTTGAATAAATGTTGTGAACTTCATCAGTTATAAAACAAATTAAATTAAATTTTTATTAATCTTAATTCAGAATCAGTGTTGATACCGTTCAGTTAAATAACTATATTTTAAAGTTAATCAATTACTGTATGAAACTAGTTCAATTCAGCTCTAAAGCAGCTCTATTGAAGTAAATTGCATCATTGTTTAGCTCAGCTCAGTTCAGTACTGATTCAGTTCAGCTAAATAACAGTCAATGATGCAAAGTTCATCAGCTACTGTATGAATTGAGTTCAATTCAGCTATAAAGCAGCTTAACAGAACACAATAGTGTCATTATTCATTATTCTGCTCGGTTTAGTTTGATGTTGACTCAGTTCAGTTCAATAACAGTGACAATTTGCAAAGTTCATCAGTTATGAAATGAAGTCAGTTTCAGCTCTACAGAAGACAATAGCATCGTTATTCAGTTTAATTCAGATTCAATGTTGATTCAGTTTAATTCAAAAAGTGTGAATGTTGCAAAGTTCATCAGTTATGAACCAAATATAGTTTCAGCTATAAAACAGCTCTACAGAAGACAATAGTGTCATTATTCAGCTCAATTCAGTTCAAGTTTTGTTCTCATCTGATAGGGTCAGTGCTGTCAGATCAATAATATTATTGAATATTAATTGTTTTTTTAAACCCCATTTTAAAAACTCCAAAAGTTAGTGCATATTTAATTTTCCCCAGTGTGTTAATTATTTTTGATATCTTAAATTAACCATGCATATGTTATACTTCACCAACACTTTTACGTAAAGCCTTGTGCACACTACCCATCCATAGCATGTGCTTCCACAATGCTCTGCTAGTGTGCACACTTGCACACTTGCAGTTCCAATTGATTGCAGATGCTGCAACAAATTTCAAACTTGTTTAAAATCTTGCCGAACAGGTGTGTGCACTGCTTGAAATAGCAAGAGCTAACATAAAAATAAAAACGGGATTTGTTTCACTCCAGCTGAGATCTAAATTGGAGATCTAAACATAATTGTAATGCATATTGAATCCAGCTTGCAAGAGTTTATTTTTTGTCAACAGTAAACCATTTGCATGCCTTCTGTATGTTTGCATGGCAGTCAGTGATTTCATGGGTTTCTTTTGAATGTTTTTTTTTTTCTTTTTTGTATTGTTTTAAGCATAGCTTGGGGAAAACTCTGTGGTTGGTGACTTTCTGCTGGGGTCTCAACAAATTAGTACAGCTTTTGAAGGTTTCAGCTGGTTATTCTCACTGTCATTTGGTGTTTTCTCTGTCTGTTTGGGCTCCAGGAAGAGAAGGGCATTTCCTGTATGCTGGTAGAGCTGGACTTCCTCATGTGCAGCGTTGGATTTCCTTTCATGAGAGCGCAAACCAAGGTAGTATGTCAAATTAACGGCATAATGATTTACTTGGTGATCTAGTTAATTATAGTGCAATTCCATTTAACCTTGTAGTTTTAACCTTTTCTTTTTTCAGTACCATCTATCGGTGCTTTTCGACACGAGTCATCTGTCTGGTGAAAATGAGACGCTGCTATTTTTAGTTCATGCTAGAAGGTGAGCTTTGATCAGTCTCGGTTTAATGAACTTTCCTCTCTTTAAAAATACATGATTTATTTCTATGATTAAAATACACATGGTTCACATCATCAGTCCACATTAGTGAATGTCATTGTTTATATATGAAGCAACTAGATAGATTAGACATTTGGACTTTTCCCTATTTGGCTATTTTGAGAGAAATTAAGTGGTTTGCCTTGATATTGAGGTCATGATGATATTAATCTAATGCTGGCCAGATGTGTTTTCTTTGCTTAGAGATCTCTTAGCTCTCTGTGAGGCAAATGCAGCTCTCATAATGCACATCTTACAGTATAAACTTAATCAATTACACTGTACGAACAACCATGCTAAAGACACATGGCATGTCAGTACCTATACTACTGTTCAAAAGTGTGGGGTCAGTAAGATTATTAAATGCTTTTGAAAGAAGTCTCTTCTGCTGACAAAGGCTGCATTTATTTGATCAAAAATACAGAAAAAATAATAATATTGTGAAATATTTGTACAATTTCAAATAACTGTTTTCTATTTTAATATATTGTAAAATGTAATTTATTCCTGTGATGCAAAGCTGAATTTTCAGCATCATTACTCCAGTCTTCAGTGTCACATGATCCTTCAGAAATCATTCTAATATGCTGATTTGCTGCTCAAGAAACATTTCTGATTATTATCAATGTTGAAAACAGTTGTGCTGCTTATTATATTTTGTGGAAACCATGACATATTTTTTTTAGCATTCTTTGATGAATAGAAAGTTCAAAAGAACAGCATTTATTTCAACGTTATAAATGTCTTAACTGTCACTTTTGATCAATTTAATGCATCCTTGCTCAGTGATTTATATGTTATTTGAAAACCTTTTTTAAATAAATGAATGACTAATGACTTAATAAATTCAAAATAAATTGTTTTTGTTATTATTTATTAATATTTTCATTTTTCTTTTTTTTTAGTGCCAATCCAGAACATGATAGCACACTTCATGATAACACATTGGAGTTGTCCATACCGCTGGTACATGAGGTGGACACAACAATCACAGGGTAAGATTTACACTTCATGAGACGGCTTAAAGAAAACCTCCAACCAAAAATTTTAATTCATCATTATTTATTCACCTTCATGTTCAAAACTACAAAAAAGACCTTAAAAGTAGTCTTTATGACTTGTGCACTATATTTCAAGTCTTCTGAAGCCTGATTATCAAAAATAAACACTTTCATTGAATGCATAACATCTTTGGTGCTTCATAAGAAAATCAGTTCATACAGGTTTTTAACATGAGGGTAAGTACATAATAAAAGAGTTTTCTTTTCATTTTTTTGGTAGACTATTCCTGTAACAGCTTTGCAGCCCATTACACTTCCAGACGTCTGATAGCACCAGAAACATCTGCGGTCCGCTCAGTATACAGTGCTTACGTGCACATTTCTTTTTTGGCACCAATTTCTTTGCGGCGCTGGAGTATTTCAAAGTTACAGGCTCACTTGTTTTGCAGATGAATGAGGCTTAAATACACAACATGTTCTACAGCAAGATGTACAGGCTGATGATGAGAACGTCCTCCCTGTAATGTTTTAGATGAGCGTGCTAGAGGCTACACTTTAATATATAAACATGATCTCCAGGGGTTGGATGTAAAATCAGATCAAAGTCTGTTTTATGTCATTTAACAAGTTAACTTCATACGTATTAGATGGTTTCTGTAATCAGTATGTGAATATAAAGAATGTATTTAGTACATATGTGACCCTAGAGCACAAAACCAGTCTTAAGTCGCTGGGGTATATTTGTAGCAATAGCCAAAAATACATTGTACGGGTCAAAATTATCGATTTTTCTTTTATGCCAAAAATCATTAGGATGTTAAGTAAAGATCATGTTCCATGAAGATAATCTCGGCCAAATATTGTCCTATCATAAACCATACATCAATGGAATGCTTATTTATGATGTATAAATCTCAATTTCGAAAATGTACGCTTATGACTGGTTTTGTGGTCCAGGGTCGCATATAGACAAACCTATGCAACACTCCACAGACACATGGACTAGTTTCCAAGAGTTTGAGCTATAAAAGCTGCAATGTTTTACTAAAATAAAGTAATTCTGACAGCAGCACATGTATTCTATATTATACTGTACATCAAATGAATCACGTTAAGTGAGAGATAGAACAATATAGCACAATGAAAGTTTGCCATAGTAACTGTAAGTCCTTTTCTACAGTGTGGTCACGCCTACGTCTTTTGTGTATGGGAACTCAGTGGACCGATCACGCTTCCTTCAGCTGGACGACATGGAATGCAGCTTTCAGCCGCTCAACTTCACCTTTCAGGTATCCCACACTGCAATATGTTCATATGCACTTCAGATGTGATGTTTTTCAGTACATTTTATTGCAGAATCTGTAAATTAATAGAGTTAGCTGGTTATTAAACCCCTGACAGGGTATCTTATTTATTTATTTATTCATGAGCACTAGCAATATCAGGGGATCAATTACTTGGTAAAAAAAAAGTAATATATAGTTTATATAGTTTAATATATATATCCGGCAGCCATATCACCCTGTAGCCCAAGACTGGTTACCCACTGAAGCTAAGCAGGGCTGAGCCTGGTCAGTACCTGGATGGGAGACCTCCTGGGAAAACTAGGTTGCTGCTGGAAGAGGTGTTAGTGAGGCCAGCAGGGGGTGCTCGTGTTTAATATTTTAATTGTTTCGTGTCATTGATATACTACTATAGTTTTTATTCATATTTTGAATTAGGTTTTATATATATATATATATATATATATATTCTGTTTTAATTTTGTTGTGTTTTTTGTCATTTTTCTTAGTTTTCCTATATAGGTTTTACTCATTTTTATTTCAGTTTTAGTTATTTTAGCACATCAAGTTAAAATAAATGAAAATGAGGACTGTTGCTTTGGCAGCTAGTTGGAATAAAATAAGTTTTAGTTTTTTATATATTACTTTATTTCAGTTAAAGTTTATTTTATTTCAAGTAGAGAAAGTTTTTATACCATAATAAACCTGCTTTAAATTACAGAAAACTACAGGCTTGTTGAGGCTTAATTGGGGGCATAAGTAAAGACTTTTAGGAATTGTTTTAGGGACAAAACACTTGGGAAATGTCTTGATGTAAACAAGTAGTAATCATGGTATGAGCTAAATAATTGATGCTGGATTGTAGTATTATTGAAAATGTTTCATTATTGCATTATTGAAAGGCTTCACATTATGCCTGTATTATATACATTTTTTAATAATTCAGTGTCAAGTCAAGTCACCTTTATTCATATAGCACTTTATAAAATACAGAGCAGCACTAAAATGACAACAGTTATTATCCAGTTCATTGTTGATTCAGTTTGATTCAATAACTGTGTAAAGTTCATCAATTATGGAATGAGTTCAATTAATGTATAAAGCAGGTTTGGAGAAAACAGAGATGCCATCATCCAGCTCAGTTCAGTTCTCATCCAATAGTGCATTTATGTCACTTCATTGTCCCCCAGCTAAAGAAACCAAAAGGACCAATATCTGACTTCAAAATGTCACATTTGACAAATCCAGAACCAAGCTGCATTATAATGTGTTTTAAATGTATATGAAGTGTACTGTCTGCTCTATTAGCTGTTAGTTAGTGTTGAGCGTAAATCCCAGCGTTGATCTGTTTCCTGTGTGTTGTTTGTGTAGGTGATAAACAATGGGCCCAGCAGACTTCCAGGCTCCACGGTGGACATCAGGATACCCAACCGCCTGACTGGTAACGGAGCAGATATGTTCCATATCATTGACACACAAGTGAGTTCCTGCCACTCATGCGCTTGTTTATGTAGCTAGACTTCATTCTCATCGTTTTCCCTCACATCAGTTATACAGCTGTCCATTCTCATCACACTTGTTTGTGCTGTAAGTGGTTTCTACGACCTGTTCATGCTAGGTATTATTGGGTGTTATTTTGCGTTACACCACAGCATTGTTGTTTTTTGATTGGTTGACAGTCTTAGAGCTTGAATAATTTCCATATCAATTCAGCATGTTCTTTCTAAGCTAGTAATATGCTATTTTAAGCAAGATACTCACTGTACTTTTAGAGCTGCATGATTTGGGGGGGAAAATTTAATTGTGAAATCTAATTTCTCTGATAAAAATTGTTATTGCAAAATATTGATTTATTTATTTGTTTATTTATTTATTTTACTTTGTTTTTTATTTATAGAATTGTTAAAGCAGCAGGTTTGCTGTGCTAGTAGGGCTGCACAATTTGGCCAACAACTTTGTTATTATATATCAATATGACAATGAATATTATTATTATTATTATAAATAAACAAAATAAGAAATATTAATGATAATATTTCAGTGTAAAATAAAAAAAATAGTATGTAAGAAATATAATAATAATAATAATAATAATAGTATTTTTATTGTTCAATACAACTATAAAATTACAATATAATATATAAAATTACAATACAATAATATTTGTGGCTGTCTTAATTTCTTCATTTTCAAACATTAAAACATCAAGCTTTTATTTTGGCAGAAAACTGCAGCTTCTGTTTTGTTGACAACAGGTTTATTATCGCATCTCATTGGACTGTTGGTGCATGTTGTGTTGCCAAACGCATGTTATAAACTTAAACGTTTTAAACCCAAACTCCCAGTGTGTGCAGAGATCAGTTAATGTAGCATTTACTGTGAATTAATGAAAATTACCACAAAATTATGCTTCATAGCTGCATTGCAACCTTAGGGTGCATTGGTTTGCAACAATTTCACGGCCCTGTCATCAATTATTCCTTATAATTTTGCTACGTAATTTCCAAACAAACACATTTGAAATGATGCCACAGGCTTGTCGAGGGTTAATTGGCAAAGTAAATAAGTACTTTGAGCATTTTAGAGACAAAACTTGTCTTCGTAATCATGGTATATAAGTGGAGTAATTGAAGCTAGATTGGTGCATTATTAAAAATGTAAGGCTTCACATTATGCCTGTGTTACATGCATTAAGTTTTCAATAATTATATGGTCCAATGTCAATTATGTCTTACTTATATTACCTTTAAAACATTGTTTCTACTTAAGGTTAAGTATAAGATTACATTATTTAAAGTACTTTATAAATGCCACAATTGTTGCATGTTTTGAAGCTAAATATACAGAGCTAGGCATTATCTATATTATATCAATAGAAGCGAGGGCAGCGTGTTGATTATGTTCTGTTCTCATACAGTGAGAGTTCAGTGAGGTCAACATCCTCAGGCTTATAATGAATTCAGAGGTGAGAGATGGGTTTAGGTAGTTAAACGCACAATAAACTAATACAGAGGGTAGAAATTCAAGACCAGCACCACATACTATGTTGATTTAACCCTTGCATCGGCCATATTGCAAGATCAGGCCAGGGATCAACCTGTTTACTGTGAATGGGAGGACGGGGGAGGTTTGTATCCCACCCTGTACGTCTCATATGGAATCACTTACGAGAGGATTAAATGGTTTGCACGAAAGGGTGGAATGGGACACTTGGGGAAAGTTTCTGTTCACCCTGACTAACCTGCAGCACAATGGCAATACCGGTTAACTCTACTCAAGGAGGAGCGAAGGTTCCCAGGCACCCACATGGACAGCATAAACACTCGGCCTAATTAAAAATGCACACGTGGAGGAATTCCTCTCCTCACATGACTGAAAACATATGGGGCATTTATACATAAACAGCTTGGGCTGGTCCCTCGATGCTGATGAGATGTCTTAAATTAGAAAGGGTTATGTGACATCAGCTTTGTTAAAAAACAAAACCTTAATGAGCTGCCTTCCAAACACACTTTAACCCTCATTTTGTGTTCAGATCAATTTGACCCACATTTAAACAGCTCGAAACACTAATTAAAGGGTCATGAAACCCCCCCGTTTCAGCACTGGTTAGTTCTCACCACAGTTTTAAAAAATGCTAAAAAAGTGGGCGTGGTGCGCAGTGGAGCGGTGGTGGAAGAGGAGAGACAGACAACACACACAGCTTCGCATTCAGACAGTTTCATTTCGCTCCCATCGAATTAAAAACACAAATAAATGCACAGCCATTTGCACTCTGCAATGAAAACATATATATGAACGTGCTGTTGCACCTCTGAGAACTTTTAAGGCTTATTCTGTGGCGTTTATATTAGCCTTTTGACGAATTGTCACAGAGCTGTAAAAACGGTTATGCTCACCAAGTGAATGAATCGCGTTTGTGCCGAACTCTTATTACAAAGCAAAAACAAACACACTCCTCCGATCCATGAACGTTTCTCTCAGTTAATGTGCGCGATCTCACAGTCTGTCATAGCAAATCCGCACATGCTGTTGTGAATAATTAAGCGAAGTGTCTTCTCATAGGATAAGAACACGCAGTCTCATGAATAATTTAATAGACACCAACGCGTCATCGATGTATTATAGTCCTTTGCCATGTCACAAATTGTGACGTCAACACAATGTAGATTTTAAACCCGGAAGATGAAAATAGCACAAAAAAGTTTAAAATTAACCAGTTTTCGCCAACAGTTAAAATTATCGGATGCTAACATTGTCTTCTATGATGTGCAACACAAACACCTCTGCTAAAATCTCAGAAAAAAGTAGTCTGGGGTTTCATGACCCTTTAAAGTATTTCTTCTTGAAATTTGGTGACTTTTTCCTCATTTAGGGTCATGAATGTGCATGCAAAGTTTTGACACATAAACGTGTTTTGGAAAGTACGAATTTTGTGCCCACAATCAAATTGACCCCTGTTGGTTTCTATGCAATTCGCCAAAAATCAACACTTTGAAAAACAGAAAAACCTTTATAGTAGCATAGACTAAAATATTCAATATATATTTTATCATTTGGGTTAATTTGACTCTTAAAACCAACAAAAAAAACGCTTTTCCGTAGTGCATGATTTGTAAACTAATACATTATGAGGTTTGCATCACATAACCAGCTTCATATCCATGGCTTTTCTGACATAGTAAACTTACTCAGTAGCTCACCTGGTACAGCATTACACGATAAAAGAGCTCAAAAACTTGTAAAAGCAAGCTAAAATGGCATGGTTGCTTCAGTAAAATGTGTTTTAATCTCACGTTTGTATTAGGTTTAGGATAGGGTTTAGTGTAGCTTTTAGCACCACACTCACCAGATATTTAGTTTCCAAACTGCCACCATATGTACATAATAAAACATTGCCAGATTCGTGTTTATCTGTTTCCTGGAAAATTGCAAGCAGTTTTAGTGCCACTCCCCAGACATTTCACATTTTAGTCTGAAAGCAAAAGATGCAAGAAATAATGTAATATCACTTTGCAGAAGTGTTTTTCCAATGTGCCTGAGTTTATATTTCTTAAAACTAGGGATATGCCGGTATCAAATTTTCATGTTGCGATTAATTGCTAATGCTTTTATCACGGTATGCGGTATTATCACGATGTTGAAATTTAGTTTAAAAAAGTGCTGTCATAATACAGTATAACAGGTTTAATAAAATTTTTCTTATAACAAAAATAACTGAACATTTAAATGAAATAAAGCGACACAGAAAAATTTATAAAGTTAAAAGTTTTACACAGATTAAAGTGCAAAAGAATAGGTATCACTTTACCAATAGGTATCAATACAATAAGACCTCATTAGTTAACCTTAGTTAATGCATTAACATTCACAATGAGCAATAGCTACATTTGCTAAAGAAGTTATTAATCTTTGTTTAAAAAATACAAGTCTTAGTTCATGTTAGCTCATTAAATAACACAGTTGCAACTTTAGATTTTAACAACATGTGCTTCTCGTCCGCGCTTGTTTACATCAGAGTGCGCACGCATCTTTCATGCAGCATACGGCGGTGTTGTGCATTTTGACCAGTTTATGGGAAAAGTATTCTTAAAATGCATTCAAAATTCTGAATAATTTGTAATATATAATTATTCACGGTATTTAGAAGTGCCCACGATAACAATATCGTGCATATTCATTACCGTGATATATCGCATTACCGAATACCGGCACAAGTCTACTTAAAACACTATCTAGGGAGGCAAGTCGCTAGGTTTTAAAACAGTACTGTAGTGAAATCAGCCCATGAATGACTTTGACTAGTGTACTTGTAAAATCATGCGTGAAACAGGCAGAGATCCTTCCTTTGACTTGAGAGAAGACAATGTGAGGTCTTCAGATGCTTTCCTCTATGGAGGTCTGACTGGAAAGGATGCTGGTTAAAGGAAGAGGTGAAGTGTTCCCCGGGGGCAGAGGGGAGGAAGGGGCAGCGGGACATTAAATCACTCCAGATGGGACATGCTGTCAGAGAAAGGCTTCCCAACTCCCGCTGGGAAAGAACTTCCTTTCGTTATCTGAATTGCTTAGCAGGTCTGAGCTCACTGGATAAATGATAATGTCTGTGAGCATCTCAGCACATCAGCTTCCAGTCGTCATGTACTTAATGTTTTTAGTGAAACATTTTTACACTTAAAAAATGAGGCATTAAGTCATATTTAGGGTTGCAAAGGGGTGGAAAATTTCCGGTAAATTTCCGGAAACTTTCCAAAAATCCCTGGAATATTCCAAAAAATCCTGAAATGTTTCCAAAATTTCTGGAATATTTCCAAAATGTATTGGAAATTTTCCACCTTTTTGCAACCCTAGTCATATTGAGTCATAATCAAAAGTATTGATTATGAACTTTGTAAGGGAAAACATTTAAGTAGATTTGAATAACTTTAAGAAAAAGTTAAGGCAACTCAAATATTTGAGTAAGCCAGTTTAAAAACAATATTTATAATAATACTTCAGTAAACTTTTTTTCATTTGAATTCACTAAATATTGCAACTAACTATTAGTCAAGTCAAATCACCTTTATTTTTATAGCACTTTATACGATACAGACTGTTTCAAAGCAGCTTGACAGTATTAAACAGAAAAGTAAAATTAATGACGCATACTTTAACAATGAGGCAAATCCAAAATTCTGTTATAAAGCAGCTGTAGCAGGATAACTTTTAGCACACATGCACACACAAAATAACACTTATTTTCAACATTTACTCACATTTACTTACATTATACACTCTGTATCAAACCATGCTGGAAAAATCTGACTTCCCTCTCTTTGCATGTGATTGTTAATCATTGCCAACTTCTTAAGTTGTTGTTATAAAATAAAGAATACTGATAAGGAATGAGTAATAATTTTAGTTCTTAAAACTGATCAGTATAATTTATCCAGTACTCAAATAATTACGATTGAAGTCAGGGTTATTATAATAAACTAAAACTGAAATTAAAACCCATAAAAAAATATTTACAGCTAGTTACCAAGGCAACATTCTCATTTGGATTTAGTTTAGCTTGATGTACTAAAATAACTAAAAATAAAACCAAAATAAATAATTATGAAAACTATATAGACATATTTAAAAAAAAATAAAAATAAAGACAACAAAATTCATAAAACTTTAATTGGAATTAAAATGAAAACTGAAAATATAAAGATAAAAACTATAGTATCTCAATAACACTAAAATAATGCTCATTGAAATGTGTGTTAATCATTCAGTTTGTTAGTTAAATACTAATGTACTAATGTTGTTGTTCTTTTTTATGAGTAAGTGCAGTAAACAAGTCTGTGATGGAATCAGGTGATATTTAGCCGAGAAAGAGCTGTGAGATTCACTCATTTTCTTGTTTTCTGTTTGTCTGCAGGTATCTGAAGGTCGAGGGAACTGCACGTGGCACAGGAACCCCAAACCCTGCACAATTCCTCAGGACAAGGAGAGCATCTTCCACACCATTTTTGCTTTCTTCACCAAATCAGGCAGAAAAGTTCTGGTATGACAAAGCACTTATTGTTCATAGTTCAGAGGAAAAAGCACAATGTGTGAAAATGGCATTAAAATGCATTTAGCACTTGGAAATAAGCCATATTTGCATATTTAATGTTGTTTGCCTGGCATTTTTGTCAATGCATGTACATTAGTGCAGTGGATCACAGCATTTAATGCCCCATAAAACAGGAGGTTTTGTGCTGAAGGGGTGAATCTTATTCTGGTATCCTGTGTCAACAGGACTGTGACCGGCCTGGCAGAGCGTGTCTTACTATTTCCTGCAGTCTGAGCTCTCAGGCTAAAGAAGAAGCCACGAACATAGATGTGCAAATGCTACTGAACACTGAAATACTACAGAGGGTGAGTTATTGCTGTAATGAAGTACAAAGTTATTGAAGTGTCAATGCAAGTCTTCAGAGTGTGTGATTAAGACTTTAAGTGCAACAAGCTACTAAACTAGTTAAAATACTGCCAGGCTAGCCTTGGTAATAGCTTAAACTAATTAGCTAACTAATTATCAGCTGTTTACCTACAGTATCAGTCAACCGGCAACCTTTAGTTAAATAAAAAGTAGCTAGCTACATGACAAGCTACTGACAAACATAAGTTGATGAACTACATTGAGGCTAATAAGCAGCAATATATATTATTATAAATATTTATCTGGCACAAATCCCATAAGGATCTCATTTATTGTGACAGATCAGTCAAACTTCAACATATAAATTTACACTACATTTAACTAATAAAACAAATAAAAACACCCCTATTTTTATAACCTAATCAAAAAGTGATAAACAACAGTGTTGAACAAGATATTTTACTACTACAAATGTCACAAAATACTACTCGGTAGTAATGGAAACGATTAAACATTGTTTTAGAATATTTGAAATAAAGCTGAAATAAAATGAAATATAAATATTAAAGGGGTGGTTCATTGCGATTTCACTTTTTTAAATGTTAGTTAGTGTGTAATGTTGCTGTTTGAGCATAAATCTGTCTCAGTGTTATTTTATTATCATTGAGATACTATTATAGTTTTTCATTTTAATTTTAGTTTAAGGTTTAGTCATTTTGGTAGCTTTATTAGTTTAGTAATTTTGTTGTGTTTTGTCATTTTTAGTAGTTTTATTTTTATTCATTGCGATTTAAGTTTTAGTTATTTTATTACATTAAGTTAAACTAAAATAAAGGGAGAAATGTTGCCTTGGCAGCTATCTGAAATAAAACGTTTTTTATACTTTAATTTATTTCAGTGAATGTTTTATTTTATGTAATAACATTTTTTAAGTGGTTTAATTTTAAGTTTTGGTTTTAAGTATAATAACTCTGGTCTGTCTTGGTGTGTGGTTTGCAGGACAGCTCCTCTGTGATCCAGTTTGTGACACGAGGTCACGTCCAGCTGGACGACAGGGCCGTGGAGGTCTCAACCGGCCTTCCAGAGGAGATTTCTGTAAGTGATCAAACACATGAATAATCCAATCCAACAGTCAACAGTACCATTACTGTAAACTAGACTCAGAGCTTCAGAGACTTCATCTGACATGCTGGTGGTTTTCATTGTAAGATTGAAAGCGGTCAGGACCCCTGATGCACGGAAGAAAATGAAATTGTCCGATCGCATGATTCTGAGTTCATCGGCTCGTAGTAGCCACCGACATCTGGGTCGAGTTTGCTGTTCATATGGGAGCAGGGGTCTTTTTTTACTCTACAGCTGTGCTCGAGAACAGTCACCTCTAATACTGCAGACCTCGGCGTGCCGATTGATTAGAGGAATATGGGACTGTGTTTCGGTGTCTGGTGCCATGGTACTCGCTCAGCCCTGCTCTCAGCTGATTGGGTTTCTGACCCAGTTTCAGCCACCCATTTGTAGCATAGAGGCCAATTCCTAATAGGGCTGTTAAAAGTGTCTGCGCCCCCTTCTGCCCTCAGCACTTAGGAAATGCATCGGTCCCAAAGCAATCCGTTATTAAGTCACACACGACGCTCCCTGGGGCAAACGTTGGACACGCAACTCTCATTTACAAAAGGCATTGCCCACATTTAAGCATTAATACCGCACAGTCTTGTAGCGTGTTTCAACTGTATCGTTTCCATCATGTTCACAGCAACTTGAACTAATTGGAAATGACAGACCAACTGTGAGCATTAAACCTTTATATGCTGCTGTATCATTAGTTTAGTCAGCTGAACTCAACAAATGCTCGAGATATATTTAGTGCAATATTTATATCTTACACTTTAGTTTCCATTGAATACAAATAAGTCTGATCATAGAGAAATGTTTATCCCAAAGACGGCACACAGAGGAATATATCACAGCTCTTTTATAGTTTTCATTGCTGATGTTAGTATCTTGCATTGTTTTTATTTTTTAACTAAAACTAAAACAATTAAAAGTCAAAAGATTTTGCCTTGGCAACTAACTGAAATAAAATAGGTTTAGGCTTAAGTACTAAAATTACTCAAACTAAAACCATTAAAAATAAATTAAAGCTAAATAAATAGAACCCCCAAAACTATAAAAAATTACATAGAATATAGAACTGAGATCATCTGATATTAATAGAATTTGATGAAAAATATTTCAATTCATATCGAGATTTTTGAGATTTCATTGCTCAAGTTAATATATTGCATTTTCTTATTTGTAACTCAAACTAAAACTAGTAAAAGTAAATTTTGTTAAGTGAAATGAAGCTGAAATAAAATGTAAATACAAAAAAGAAAAAGTAAGACAACTTGTTATCTATCTGAAATTAAATAAGTTCAGGTTTAAGTACTAAAACTGATCAAACTAAAACAAATAAGAATAAAGCTAATAGAAATGTTAAAGAATTCCTAAATAGAAATGTTAAATACTAACGAAAATGACAAAAGTATATAAAAAAATATTTTAAAAAAATAAACATCTTATCAAATATAATAGTAAATAATACTAAAATAACACTGGTATTTTGGCAACTGAGCAGTTTCAGGTCTCTTCTCAACTAAACTTCATCAAAAGTCTTATTTGTATCTCATTACTGTTTCAAAGAAACAACCGAGACATTATCTCTCATTCGTGATTTTGATTGAATGTGTTTTTTCCGTCGACCCTCACGTTCAAGAAGTGAAACTGTGGCCAGAAGCTGAAGCCAGACTGGGACTGGGATTTTCTGCTAGCTTTTCATGCGACATTTCCATCCAGATCCATTGAGGGAACTGTTCGCTGTGTTTTTGTGGCAGTACATTATGGTTTCAGAGGTGAAATTCTTCCACATTTAAGGGTCAGCGAGCACGTATGCCATATAACACATATTGTGCATGAAACTATGTGTATGTATGTTATTCAGAGGCAATCCAGCGGTCATCCATGGTTAAAACAGACTTCACATAATGACGTCCAGTCCAGTAAACAAATGAACTCCTCCTGGCATTCTGTGATGATCTGGATTAATGAAAACCTTCACAGACCTGTGTTTGATTGATTTGTTGACTTGAAGAATGAAATCTCATTTCCTTTGGATCGAGTCAACACCCAATATTCTGTAGACTCAGCACAGACGTTATAAAATTCAGGAAATGACACGGTGATTCATAGTCTGTAAAGTCTGATCTTGGGTCCCGCTGAGAAATGACTATCTGTAATATGTTTATTTAAGTCGGTGATGTTATGCTGAATGTCGTGTCCCGTCTGGTTCGTGTGTGTATGTTCACTCTCTCTGTGTTGTCCTGCAGCTGGTGTTTGAGGCCCTTCACAGTCAGGAGCCCAGGGGTTACGTGGTGGGATGGATCATCGCCATCAGCCTCCTCGTGGGAATCCTCATCTTCCTGCTGCTGGCGGTGCTGCTCTGGAAGGTAGCGCTTCAGACAAACACATGTTTCTCAGTCAACATCCTTGTTGGTTCTGGAGCAGCGTCCGGGTTTGCTCTGGATTTAGGGGCTTAAACAACATTCTTATAAACCTAGATTTAGGGTTGGCAAGAGTGCAGCGACCATTATAATACGTTTATAAATGTCACCACCCACACTTTTTGGGAAATAATCATTATATTTTGAGCGTTCCGGTCACTGTACAATGAAAAAATAGGAGCCGTCCACAGACTGTAAAACAACGACTTTAAGACCAAGCAGAAGCAATATGGATGTTTATCAAAAAATAAATAAAAATCCACAATATCAAGAATGAATTTTGGAGTAATTTTCGACATTCGTGATAGAAACGATGACAGACACGTTACTATTTTATAAGATTTACTTTTCAAAGTAATAATATATTTATATGTTTTATATGTGTGTTATATATTATATAATAACATAAAAGTACATTTTACTATAAAATATTAAGATAGTTCTGTCAAAATGTCTTCAATTTACATAATCAATAAAGTCATAGTAGTAGAAATGGTAATAATATGAATAATAATAATTATTAGTATTATTACTACCACTACTATTAAATCCTTGCACTTTGTCATTATCATTATTATTACTTTGAGAATAATTATTATTATTTTAAGGGTTATCATATAACAAAGATATTTTTCATCCATGTTTTCACAATTTAAATTAAAAATGTAAACAATTAAAAAATATATATTAGACAAAAAAAAATGCAATGGTGTGCTGTGAACTTACTGATATATTTTCAGTTGATTATATTTGTAAATGTAACATTTTTTGAAAAAAAAAAAAAAAAAAAGTTGTATGAATTTATTTCAGATAAATTTGTTTTAAATCACAAATTACAGAATCCAGATAGCTAGATAGACAGACAGACAGACAGAATTGGTGAAAAAAATTAAAATTAAAAGGTAGCTTCTCTGTAGAGTTTAGCTGTAAACAAAGAAGTTTTTACATTCACTCTTGAGGTCTAACAAACATGTGGAAAGCATTTCCTTCCTCATTAATGACATATTTAAAAATGTTTAAACATCAATATCACATGATATGAAAACATGTATATTGTTATACTATTACTGCCATACTACTCATGAGCTTGGCTGAAAAGGTTTTTAATGTGCACCACACACTTTTCAGATCATTCCTAATGCCTTGAGGATTGAGATCATGAGCTTAAACAACATGATCAACTTGTCATTTCTCACTGATTTTAGGATTAGGGTCATATTTAAGGATGATTGCTTGATAGAAACATTATTCCAGAACCAACAGAAAATATTGAACCATGCAAATATACATCAGACTTTCTACTAGATATCCGTCCTCACAGACTTCCAGATGAGGCTGTTTGCTTGTCTTTTCTCATGAGACCGAGTTCAAATCACATGCCTGAGACGGTTCCTGTTAGACAGCAGTTCAGCTCAGCAAAGTCAGTGTGAGCGGAGAATGTGACCCGTCTTGAAAGAGCAGAACCACCTGCTCGTGTGCAGCGTCCCGTTACAGCTAAATTAGCATCGGGCTGCTTTTAATATCCTCTGCCAAAAAAAAAGGCAGAGTAAGGCGGATGCGGATGAATTGTTTTGTTTGAAATAAACAGTTCTTACAGTACATTAGTGCATGAACATAAAAAGAAACAATGAAATGATGCAGCTTTGAATTAGTGCTCTGATGGTAGTCCAGTTTTGAAAGATATTCCCTCAACTGGACTCGTCTCGAGTCACATGTCCCTCATTCACACACTACTGTTGTTTTTCTTGGCCTGAGGGGTCAATAGAGAGCTTTCGTAAAGTAACAAAACACAGCGCCGACAATAATCTACACGTACACATAAAAGTGAACCGAACGGATTTCAAGGCTTCTCAAACAAGTCCTTCTTTTCCTTTCCACTCCATTACTTTCCAGCGGGAATACTAGAGCAAATCCTGGAATGTTGGTGTAGGGATACTTATCCCCCCAAATCCCAAATCTGCCAAAATAAACTTCCTCAACAAGAGCTGGACATGTCCAGCTACTCCAGCGTCAGGAAATGCCTGGAGAGAGCCGGGGTCTGAATCAATAAACCGCATTCAAACAAAGACAAACCTGTTGAGTCACAGGAAGAGGAACAGCACATTTCCTGCGCTGACGCTCTTCTTTACAGTAGCGCTGTGTCGCCCATCCCACTAGTTATCTGACTCCCACCCTGTCCATTGGCTCCAACTTCACAAAGGGATAGTTCACCCAAAAATGACATCATTTACTCGCTCCTTTGTTGCTCCGAATCTGTGTGACTTTCTTTCTTCTGCGAAACACTAAAGAAGCTCAGAGCCAGTGTTTTCAATACAATGAAAAGCACCATATTCACTATACGTTCCAAATTTTCTCAAGTCGTATGATAACCTTGTGTGTGTGGCAAACTAAAATATTTTAGCATTAAATCTCCTTCGCTGTAGCTCAAATTTCATTCGTATTTGAACATATTCAGACATTCAATCCAGACATCAATTACACCTAATAACTTTAGTAATGTGAAGTTAGAGGATGTATAAATATTTTTGGATACCTATATGATATGATAAAGCATTCCTCTTACAGTTTGAATATCATCAGTCATGAGGGGTTTCATAATGAAACCTTAACTTGTTTTGGGTCAAGGCCCCAAAAATGGGTGGTATTTTCATATACTCTTTTTAATTTGATTAAATAGATGTTTTAATGGCCATATGTCTGACAGCAGGATTGCATTAGGTTGGGTGTATCTGATCTGCCAGTCAAAGTCAAAGAAGTCTCTTCTGCTCATCAAGACTGCATTTATTTGATCAAAAATAAAGTAAAATTGTTAAATGTTATTGCAATTTAAAATAACTGTTTTCTATTGTAATAGATTTTAAAGGGGTCCTATTATGCTCTTTTACAAAGTCTTGATTTTGTTTTGGGGGTGTACTAGAGCATGCCCTCATGCTTAGTGGTTCGAAAAACGTATTATTTTTCACATAATTTACATTATTAAAGTCCCTTTCTCCCCCGCCTGGCACAAACGACTCGATTAGTTCCGGCTTTGATGAAGGTCCGCCTTCCGAAAAATAAAATGTATTGCGATTGGTTAACTGTCCCAGTGCGTTGTGATTGGCGAACAGCTTAGACAGTGTTTCATTACTGCCACGCCCCTTACTCCGTCTTTCAACAAAAGCTTTTGGCGAATCCGGCACTGTACTCCCTCGTGTTGTGGAAGCTGTCCTCAGTAAAATGTGCATGAAAACAGTTATGCTACTTTGACACATTTTTTCAGGATTATTAGAGGATAGAAAGTTCAAAAGAAGTTCATTTAAATAGACACACCTTTACTGTCATTTTTAAAAATTTAAAGAATTCTGAATATAAATATTAATTTCTTTAAAAATATATTTTTGACCCCACACTTTTTGTATTTTGTAACAGCAAGGTAACGTGTGATTGGAAAAAGGAATATCATTTTGTCATTTGTCCACTGTCCCACCCTGTATGCCGACACGCAGCAATTATGTTTGTGTTTTGCAGATGGGATTCTTCAGGAGGCATTACAGAGAGATCATAGAGGCCGAAAAGAACAGAAAGGACAGCGATGAAAGCTGGGATTGGGTCCAGAAGAGCCAATGAGAGCTTGGATTGGGTTCAGAAAATCCAATACCCCGGCTCTCTCCAAAGACCCAGACCCTCCAGCCTTCCATATGTGGAAGAAAAGAATATTCTCCAGATTTTTCGGAGGTTTGACACTTTTTGTTTGTCGTTGATGGTGATCTAGCTGATGTTGGAGGTGACCGTGTGGCCTGCCAGAAGAGACTCGCAGTGGAATTCCACTGATCCCAATGGGACAGGCCTCTTGCCAGTGGGTCTGAAGAGACGGAAAGAGAGACTTCCTGGAACGAATGTGGATATCGTGTCAATACTAGCAGACAATTACAACCCTCAGGGCGCTGTTGAAAAGCAAAAATCTATTTTTTATAAAATGTATTCCATACTGTATAGAAGAGAGCTTCAAGAGTTGTCTTTAAAGCACTGATGACTGACACACGCCAAAGAGTTGATGTTATTCCTTCACAGTGTTCTGGTGCACATCAGTTCTCAGATGAACCTTGAAGATGGATTGTACCTCTTTGTCCCCTCAAGATGTTAACTTACAAAGAATGCAAAGCAAAAGTTTGTGTCCTTCATTCAGACGACTCCCGAGTTAAATGTTGCATGAACAAATGAAAGAGGAGATGCAAACCAAAGTTGTTATTGCTCGAGTTGTTAAAAGAGTAGTTCACCTCAAAATGAATGCTTGCTGAAAATGCACTCATCCTCAGGCCATCCAAGATGTAGATGAATTTGTTTCTTCATCAGAACAGATTTGGAGAAATGAAGCATTACATCTCTTGCTCAGCAATGGATGCTCTGCAGTGAATGGGTGCCGTCAGAATGAGAGTCCAAACAGCTGATAAAAACATCACAGTAATCCACACCACTCCATTAAAAGTTAAAATGCCTTGATTAATTTTTTTAATTTACAAATGCAGCTTTTCACTTCACAAGACTGGAGTGGTGTGGATTACTTGTGATGTTTTTATCAGCTGTTTGGACTCTCATTATGACGGCACCCATTCACTGCAGAGGATCCATTGCTGAGCATCTGTTCCCATAAAGACACAATCTCATCTACATCTTGGATGGCCTGAGGATGAGTACATTTTCAGACAGTTTTCATTTCATTTCAGTCCAGTTAAAACAGAAAGAGAAAACCATATACGTTCTCAGATTAAACACGCTTTATTTAGTATATGTGAAATTCACAGCTTAGAGCATTATTTGTACTGCACTGGATTTTGACCCCACTGAAAGATGCATGTTATTCCAAAAGAAAAGATTCTGTCTTCTTAATCTTTCACAAAATATATGAACTTTTACTGACTTTTTTGTATTCCTTTCCAACCACCTGTAAATTAGAAGCTGTTCACAATCTAATCAATTCCTTGCGTAGTGACGTTAAAAGTTCAGATTTAAGAGCTGCATTGTCGGCTGACGTCTCCGTTTGCTTGTCTGGACTATCTCGCGAGCGCGCCGAAAACAGCAGGCCGCTGATGAGACGACCACGCATTAGCAACATTACCGGATTTATTCTTCATATTTCAGTGCGAAATTCACTTATTTTGGATCGAAATAAGATACCCAACACGCATAACTGGGTGGTGAAAATAAATAGACAACAAGATTGGAATATAGTTAAGCACTGCAGGAGCATCAGCAGACGTGACTTACTCCATTGCCCCTCGAACCGGAAGTCCAATCTAATCAATTACTAATGGATGAAATCAAATCCCACCCTACAAATTCTCCTGGTTTCACTCAGAAACTTCCTAACTGGTTGACCTCTGGCGGTCTAAGATCTCAAGATATACATTTTAGACGTTATGCAAGGGACACATTCCAAGTAAGTATAAAAACACTTTAATCTGCCATATATTCTCCCAAAAATTCCTACAGCATGTTTATAATTATTATTCTACAGCAAACGTGACAACATATAGTGTCTTCTGCTTTTTAAAGGGTTAGTTCACCCAAAAATGAAAATTCTGATTAATTACTCACCCTCATGTCGTTCCAAACCCGTAAGACCTTCGTTCATCTTCAGAACACAAATTAAGATATTTTTGATGAAATCCGAGAGCTCTCTGACCCTCCCATAGACAGCAAGGGTAAAGATCAAGGCACAGAAACATAGTAAGGACATCGTTAAAATAGTCAGGAAAATGAAATTCAGTATTTTCATTTTTGGTTGAACTATCCCTTTAAAAAGTCCTATGACAAGTTTTTTTGAAGTTCAGACTGCATAGGTTCAGGTTTTTACCGTGCAGGACCTGCAGTGTGTAATGGCCTAAAAATAGGTGGGAATGTGCAGTACTTCATCACTGGGCACAAACTCGTACCGTGGAGCTTATGGGAACAGCTTGTTTTAAGTCACCATTTTGGACTTCACTCAGAGCGCAGCCCCAACATGAGCTGTTCGCTGTCAGACTTTACATGGAGCTGTTTTATTCAGTGAACTTGGTTGCTTGTTTTTTGCATTTTCCTCTCATTTTAGAGGGTTCATTTGAAAGAAACCATTTCTTTGATGTTAACCAACTGATCAGTAGCTTTGCAATTGGATATTAGATGATCGCTGGAAGATTCTCCAAAAAATATCTTATATTATTTGATCAATAATCACCACTGGCATGGCAAAACCACGTCTGCATTTCATGTCCGGCCCAACACCAGGTTCTTGCATAGGTGTGTTTCAGAGAGACACATACTTGACTTTGTAAGTGTGTAACCTAACTGTGAGTGTTGTTGCCATTATCACCTATTTTGAGCATTTTAGAATAAACTACTGTCACTGATGTTTTATAGATGTATTGAGAAATATGTTTGTTGTACAAGCTCAAGCTGTATATTTATGTACTGAAACTGCTTTTTTTTTCAAATTAAAAATCACAAACAGATGTTTCGTTTCAGCTTTGTTCCGTGCCACCCAAATATTTAGTGAGGTGTTTCTTGTTGCACTGATGCCCTCTAGTGTAATACGAGTGTAATGTTTACACTACATTGCGGTGTATAATGTCTGCTTTTTTTTTGTATGTGACCAAAAGAATTATACAATACATTATAAAAAGTAAATGCTTTAAGAGTATGAATTTAAAACGTGGTATCCAGTTATCTTTCATTTAAAATGGTTCTTTTGGATTTTATGTAGTGTTGTTTTAGTACCATTGAGATACTATTACAGTTTTTCTTAATATTGTGAACTGGTTTGCATTTATTTATTTTTATTTTTTCATTTTTAGTATAGAGAGCGAGAGAGATGAGAAATGTTGCCTTGGCAAATGGCTGAAATTAAAAGTTAATTTTATGTTTATTTTATTTAAAGTACAGAATTTTAATGGTTTTAGTTTCAGTTTTAGTTAACTATAATATTAGGTATAATTGTAGGTCAGTCTTGTGTAAAATGTCTATACCTTTGCAAATGCAATCAAATGATGAGTCGATTTATGAAAAATCACAGCTTATGTAGAATGGTTCATTCATATTGGAAATGTATGGAAATGCATTGTATTTTTTTTTTTTTTTCAATTATAAATAAGAGTGATTGCTATTTAGAATGATGGATGGACATAAATGTTTGCATAAAGTTATCACAAGTTGTAGTAATGGAGGAAAGTACTAAGCATCTACCCAAAGGTTTAGACATTTAAAAAAAATAAAAAACAGAAATGAAAATGTTTTATATGCTGAATCAATGAATGGATTGTTTTAATTTTACTTGTATTATAAACTTTCTTTATTGTAATTGTAACATTTTTTTTTTGTTGTATTGTAAATAAATTTTATTGTATTTATATCTCTTAGTAATTAGGCTGGGATGAATTACTTTGGTTACCATGGGACATCTGAGAGCCAAACAAACAGTGCTGTCCCATAGTAAAAGCGCTGCATTATTCATTAGCTGCTACTGTGTGACAGGCAGAGCACTTGCATGGAGCTACTACACCACCAGGTAAATTTCTATTTTAATATATCAATTAGCAAAGAAGATCTTCACCTGGCTGCTTATATCAAACATTTTAATATTATTCCATATATGTCAGGAACTAAAATTGTTTGACCTGACAACTGTTTAAAAGCTAAAATTAGAGTAACATGTAACATTTTTTTCAGGTAGAATGCATATATATTGACACGTATTCTGTTACAGTGCAAGAAAAATGACATCTATACTGGAGGATGGCTTGATAAAAACAGGTTCAATAGCGCAGGTGGTGGCCCCTCTGTCCACTCACCTGTGTCACCTCATCCTACTGTGCGGGAGCGAGACAGAACTGGATGAATTCACCCGGCTGGAAGCTGCAGCTAAAGCGGTGGCCAAAGCATCCAAACACATGGCAGCTGTGGCAACAAGGTCAGTTGCATGAATTTTTCCTGACGGGGTAGAAGATGAAGCATATAAATAAATACATTACAAAAATAAACGCTGACATGAAAGTTACTTTGCCTCATAAAACAAAAACATAGCTGTATATATCATTGACAAAAGTGCTTTGTTGCTTAAAGAAAAAGTACTAAAGTGGGGGGAATTAGGTGGTAATATGGTACATGTTCAAAAACAACATAATGTTACTATGGGACATTAGCTTGGTACCAAAAACAAGGACACACCATGGTATTGCATTGTGGTTTGTACTAAATGTGTTAATGGCTCCACAGAGAACAGACATTCACATTATACCACATATCCTTGCTTTCAGGTTAGTGGAAGATACCGATGATGATGTCCTGAAGATGGAAATGGATCCACTCGTGGAATCCCTGACTGTTTCTGGTCAGCATGTGCTCCTTGCCACCCAAAAGCTCAGCATACAACCAGAGATCATAGAGCACAGAGAAGAACTCATTGAAGCCACTCAAAATGTGCTAGTAGGTGTGGTCAAGGTAATACGTTATTTGTTGTAAAGGAAAATAGCTGCATGCAAAAATCATAGAGTTGTGGGATATGTTCTTATCCTATAAAAACTCCTGGAGGGCCACAGTCCTGCAGAGTTTAGTTTCAACCTAAACTACATTCCTGTAGTTTTCAAATAATCCTGGAGGACCTGATTAAAGTGACATGATCTGTAGCCAAGTATGGTGTCCCAACCTATAATCCCTACCGGTACCAAGATTTGAACCTGCAACCTTAGGGTTGCAAGTCCAACTCTTTAACCATTAGGCCCTTTAGCTGGTTCAGTTTAATTTAATTGAAGTTAAAGCTAAAAACTGCAGAAATGTCACTCTCCAGGAAACTGATTTTGGCCCACATGGCCTTCATGGTTATATCTAGATCAGTGTTCCCAAACCTCCAGCCCTGCTCCTGGAGGGCTTCCGTCCTGCAGATTTCCGTCCCAAACCCAAACATACTTGAACCAGCTAATCAAGGTGTTTAGGGTTATTTGATAATTACAGGCAGATGTGCTGGAGCAGGGTTGGAACTGAAGTCTGCAGGACGGTAGCTCTCCAGAAGCAGGGTTGGATTCCCTTGCTGTTTTTCCACTGGGGCTGGTGCCGGAGCTGGAGTCGGTGCTCGGCCAAGAGTGGCACTCCTTCAGAACTAGCTCGCATGTCCATGGCAGGGAGCAGAACCCTCTACATCACAAACATGTGACCGGAATCAGTTGTTACCTCTGCGGAAGGAGAGCATTGGTTTCTTCTGCCGACCACTGGTGAACTGATGTATTTAATTGTTGTTGTTAATGTGGTTAATTTACTTCAACTCAGATGGCCTTTCAAACTCCGGTCTGTAGTGGAAACTCCGCCTACTAATGTCATAGGTTCCTTTGTTCGAGATCAGCAAAGTTTCGGTTCCAGTTTGGAACCAGGATCTGGGCACTGGCCCAGGAATTTTTTTTTTTTTTGAGAAGAAAAGTGCAGCCCGGTTCCCAATTGGTAATGGTGACTTGATTTTGGATATCTCCCTTATCTGACCCATAAATTTCAGGTCTTGGGAGTTTCTGTTAATGAGCTGATTTAGGAGTGTTTGATTAGGAAGAATTAAAAAAAACTGTGTAATGTTGGGCCCTGTCTCAAATAGCACACTTCATGTCACGTGTACTTGCGGACTGGCGGACTTACAATGGCCGCCATGTGAACATGTCCATTAAGTCCATGAGGCTGTAGGGTGTCCCATTCGTCATTTTAGCTTTCAGAAAGGTGCATGCAAGCACCGCCTTTGCGGCCGCTATGCTTACTCGGTGAGCATTTCTGCCGAGCTCCATGGCAGACTTTTCCCCGACAGTCAAAGTGCCATTACGTCACGAAATGTGGACTCAAAGGAAGAACGCGGGGGTTTAGGGTGTGATTTGGGACAGGGTCTTGGAGTGTCTCCAGGAACAGGGTGTAGATGACAATCTTCATTCTTTGAAAAAACCTGAAAAATTCACATGGCATTCCTAGTTTATTTAGAGCCTACCCCTAAAGCTGAACTTGTTAGAAATTTCAAATATCTTGAGTTTCGTAGAAAAATATTTACCACCAACCTCTGTGACTGAAATGCCTAATGATTGATTCCATTTCTTTTGGTCTCTATAGATCCTTCTAGTGGAAGATGATGCGACTGTAAGGAAGATCACTGCAGTTGCTGATTGGCTCTTGCAGTATCTTTCTCAAGTAGGAGCTGCAGCAGACATATCATCCTTATTGAAAGCATTTCAAGTATACTCAAAGGCAATGCTGCTTCTTCACAACTTGGTAGTGGAAAGAATTCAGGAGCTGCGTGACGACAAACAACAGGAGCGTTTGAGGGCTTCTCTAGAAACACTGAAAAACTGTGTTTCCATGCTGCACACTGCCATGTACACGACAATCAAACATCCACACAGCGAGGAGGCACAGAGTGCAAAGCAGTACATCTTAAACCAGGTGGACTCAACTGTAAATGGCATCACAGCCACACTCAAGAGCAACTGTGAACCAGGTGCCAGGGGTTCATGTGGATGCTACACCGTAATACGGAACAAATTACTAAGACTGCTTTCTGATCCTGCTTGTGTTAAAGATGGTGGTTTTGACGTTATGCTTCGTGACCTAGTGTTCCACAGCATGGCAGTAGCAAACACTTCTCGCAGGGATATTCAGTTTGAGGTTGCTGCACACTCCAAGCAAGTCCTTCAGCTCTGGTCAGAGATGTCACAACAAATGAAATGCTGTGATGATCAACAGCTTGCAAACACATGTGCTTCTCTTTTGAATCAAATCCACAAACTTGACAATGCTACGGTAAAGGCCACACAGTTGCGGGTAATGGACATATTTGTCACAACTTCAACTCCCTTGGAACAGTTGGTGCACACCGTGAGCTGTATCTTCCAGGATGTGCAAGATGAAGATAAGTTGCATGTGGAAACACTTCAGGTTCAATCTGAATCCTTCATAACACATGCTGACAAGATTTCAGAAGTGGCAGGCTTCGTCTCAGCTTTAGCGTGTGATGAAAAGAGTCTTGAGGGCGTAGAGAACTCAAGGGGATGCATCATGAGACTGAATCAAGCAATTTGTGTACTTATGCAAAATCTAGAGGAAGACGAGGTGCGTTCAAGTGAAGCTCTGGAAAAACTAAAAGAGATGCAACAGAGATGGTCAGAGGAGATTGAGCAGCTCTTTCACGCATGTAGTAGCATCATAAACGTGAAGGACTTTGTCTGTCTTGCTCTTCAGGAGATCCAGAGCAACTGGATGGAGTTTGTTGAGGCACATGAAGATGAAGATGCACAGTATCTCACAAAACAGGCAAGCTTGCTTATTGGCCATATGAGCTTGGTAATCCAGCTCGTGAGAAAACATGTAAATAAGAGTGACAATCCAATCTACCGTAATGGACTTCTGGTACTGATAAAGCAAGCGGAAGGATCTGCTGCCGAGGTGACAAGTTGTGTCACTGATATCTACTCTAATACCAGTCTTAGCAATGAGGCTTTCTCATTGCTCTCTGATTGTGTTTCAACAGCCCTAAAACACTTTGACATTCTACGTGAAGGACTTGACGGTTTGCAGCATCCACATCTGCTTAGCCCACTGCGGGAGGGAGCTCGCCAGTCTGCCGGTACTGTACCATGTGCTATGCCCATTTCAGAACTTGAAAGATCAACTGAAGATCATTCTGATAAAACAGAATCTGAGTCTTCAGTGCAAAGTTCCACTGGTGAAGAAATTCCATGTCAACTCAAAGATAGTTTAGCAAAGCCGGCTGTTCATCTAATAGTGGAGCATGATGTACCAAACCCTGAAGAAGCATGGATTGCACCTGTCACGGAATCTAAATCTGTCGTACAGCTCCATAATATTGATTTGTTGCCTCTCTTGTGTGAAGTTGTCTGCATGACCAAAGGTAAAGATGTAGAGGCTCTTAACAGGGCTTGCACTGGAGTTCTAGTACTCTCAAACAGCTATGCCCAAGCTACAAGAGAAGCCACCAGTGTCATAGACATGGCTGATAGTGAGGAAGTGGAAAGTCTGCGGTCCAAACTCGTGTCCTTGACACCCTTGCTTGTCCAGACAGCGCAGGAAACAGCTATGAGTGCATCCATGAGTACAGATGGCATTTATAAATACAGTACAGACTTCTCTGACATCATCAAAAATGCCCGTAAGACATTGCTGCCAGTGGTAGGGATGTGGTACCATGCCGTTTACTCCATGTTCCAAAACTATGTACCCAATATGTTGGAGTCCATCACACAGGAACTCACCGAGGTCATGTGTTTATGTGCAGATGCCGTGCAACTTGTGACATCAGCAGATATAAAGGTGATGGGTGATTGTCATGAGAGTATAATGTCTTTGCAGAGCAAGCTCCAAAAAGCTCAAACCAACACCAAGAATCTCACAGACGTAGTGGGTTCAAGACCAACTCAAACTGATGAACTTGACGGTCTCTGCATGCTTTGGGCCTTGTCTGTCCAGGTACTGTTGAACTCATTGGATAAGGTTGTGGGAACAGCTACGACTGATGGTAAGGGGCACATAAACACACATCAAATGGCACCCAAAAAATGGTTGTCAGTAATGTCTGAGAACTCACTTCGCATACAAGAAGCTGTGAGACTGTATTCTTTGAACTGTCGAGATAGCTATAAAATTAAACTGCTAGGAGAACTACAAGAAGATGTGAAGACACTTACAGATTCCTACCTACAGGCTGCTGAAGAAGTTGGTACGGTGTCCCTCTCAAGTATCCTGATGCTGGCTAAATCAGAGCTATATCAGAGACAGCTTCAGATTAAAATGAAAGCACTCTCTTGTCTCCTGAGCAAAGTTAACCATGATTATATGACGGCCATTCAAGATACTATAGCTTTGGCATGCTCTGTCCAAACAAAAGATAGTGACATGGAAACTGAAGACACTCTGGCACAGTTTGAAAGTGCTGCAGAATTGCTTATGCAGAATGTTAAAAGTGCTACAGAGTCCATTCAGGACTGTTTCAATTTCATTAGAGAGCCAAAGGAAAGGTCCAATCTGAGATTCATAAATGACCACTTGACATTTCAGATGTCAGACATTATGAGTAGAGCCAGACTAATAGCAGAGACGCAAACTCTTGGAGACACTCTCACCCTTGATATTCAGTCACAGTGCTGGTCAGCAAAGGCACATTACCTTGTTGAAGAAATTTGTAAAGTAGATGGAATTATTGCGGTCACAAAGGAACAGATCAAGTGTAGTTTGCAGGGCAAAGAGTCTAGTGGAGTCTCCCGGACACCAAGTTTCACAAAAAAGGCAACACTACATTCTCTATCCACAAATAATCAAGGTCCTACTAAAAGCAAACCAAGTACAGGTGTCCAAGATGTGTTCAATCAGGAACCAAATAAGGTAATACAAATTGATGAATCATGTTATAGTTGAAGAATGGACAACATTTTAGATCAAGCAATGTAACATATTTTTCTACCTCAGGAAGAGACATCCCAGAGGAGCCCAAGAGGTCCTGTGTTCAACTTAGTAGATACGACCCTCTCTTACACTTCTCTCTTTCTGAAACGAGAGACTGAGAAGTGGGATGACCAGGGTAACCAGATTGTCAAGGTGACAAAAGAAATGGCAGATAAACTCTATCACATGGCCCAGTACCTAAAGAAGAAAGGGCCAATCCAGGTCAGAAGCTTTGAAAGTTTTCTTTTGTATAAAGGTTATGTTCCCATACTGAAACAAGTTTGTTTCACCTGTAGACCAAAGATGCTTTTGTAACATCTGCAAAGGATCTTGTCTCAAGCGGCCAGTCAATCACCCAGTTTGTGCATGTCATAGCAGACCACTGTCTGGACAAGCATTGCACCGAGGAGCTCTTTGTCATTGCAGAGCAGATTCTGACCATTTCTAACCAACTTACCATCATTTCAAGGTGAGAGACAATCAATAGTATATCTCCCTGACTTGCAATAATTCTGATTGAAGGTCTTTCTTGCAGCATCTGAAAGTTACTTTCTTTCTTAAATCACTGACACATTCAAACATGTGCAAACAACATTACCAATAAATTAAACATGCAAAAATGTCATGTGACCCAAGGGGTGCATGGTGTCTCTCCAGTGTTAATGCAGTTACTCCTGCGTGCAAATCATCAGATGAGATCCTGGTGAAGAATGCACAGAATCTACTCCAGACAGTTATCCAAGGAGTACGAGCAGCAGAGACTGCCTGCATCAGGGTAAGAGAAACTGAGAAAGTTTTCCTCCAACTACTTGGGGAAATAAGATTGTGAAGGAGCATTATGCACCAGGGAATAAGTCAAAAGTAGTCGTGTCTATCTTCTCTTGTATGATATTTAGCATGCTTAACTTTGGTTTAAATGGCTCTTTCTGATTTTACAGGGTTTGAAACAGCCTGAGCCAAACTCGGAAGCAGCAAAAGCAGCAGCGTTCTGTTTCCAGTGGAAAAAGAGTCTCCTTATGCACCGAGCTCAAGAACAGCTTAACCCAGAAACTGATGATTTGGGTCTACGTAGGACCTCCCAACATTCAACGGCGCCCAGCCTTGCACCACCCATCAATGTGTTAGATAATTACAGAGTAAACACAAAATAAAGGGTCTAAATTTTGCCTGTAACTTTTGGCTATTCTGTTGTTATTGTATGTTAAGTCAACAGCCATGCCAAACACTGTGGTATATCACATTGATTTATAGTTGTTTTGAGCCTCACAAACCAAACTAAAAATGCACAATGAACACACTGTGCTTTAAGAAAAAAAGTCTTCAAAAATATTTATACTGCGGTCATAAAATAATATTAAAAAGTACCCATAATGTGAGTAGTCAAAAGATAAAAATTTTTCAGTATCATTTTATCATCAATGTCCAAGTAAAATTGCAGGCCTGATCTCATTTATAAATCATTTACTGTAATACTTTAAAAACAAACATAAATACATGTATTAGAAGAGGTATGTCTACTAACCAAAAAAAAAAAAAAATTGTAGAAAAAGGACATAAACAAAAAATATGTTGTAATGTAAATCAAACTTTAAAAACTATTTTTTAGCATTTTTTTAGCATTTGAAAGCTACAAATATTAACAAAATGTTTAAATGGTATACATTACATGTAGCTGTTCAATAATTTTTATTTTTCAGTATGATTATTTATACTAGCATTTTAGGTTCTTTTTTTTGTATTGGTCCTTTTTTCACATTGCACATTTTTGTCTGAATTATATGTATGCATATATATATCAACATGTATTTGAAGAGTTATGGTAAATGCATTTTAGAAGTATGATTGTAAATTATAAATGAGATCAAGTGTGAAATTTAGTTGGACACTGATGATGTGATATAAAAATAAAAAAAAGATGTTATCCTCAAAGTTCATTGTACAGTAAAATGCATTAGCCTGAACGCTAAAACAATGACTGAAGTTGCTCAGCTGGCTGCTATTGTGATGGGTTTCACAACACAAAAGTGACATCCACTTAAAAACACTAATATCAGAATCACTTAATCCTTTTTATTTTATTTTAGACATCGAATTAAAAAAAAAGTGACTGCTGTATTTAAATTCCCTTACTAGCATTTCAGTCATACTGGTAAAAGAACACAAAAACAGTTCAGCATTTTCTGTGGAAAAACATATACAAATAAAATAGAATTATCTACGCAAAAAACAATCACCATAAAAAAGATGGAAAAAAAGTTGTTAAAAAGAAAACCATTTACAACAGAGATTCTCTGAATGGAATCTCATACGAACCTTTTCATCACCAAAATCACAAATGCTTTGATGAAATGCACACTTGACATGAATGAGACATAGAAGTGCTGTTATATTACAGTGTTTATATATACTTTGTAAGTAGTTATGTGATAAATACTGTGGGAATTTAGCTAAATTTTATATATTTTTTTATAGCTTTATGCATTACACAGTACTACAAATATGAATACTTTAAGCCACACATCCCTTTTAACCGCTGACAGCAACGGAACCATTGCGTCACTGATATTACATATACTCACCAGTTTAGCAGACTCTGCTTACCAAAGTCTCCATATACCAGATACAAACGTACTTAAAATGCTTATTGAGCAAATAAAGTCCTTGCCTATCCAATGAGAATCTATGCACAAGAGGCCAAAAGAAAAATATATCTGGTTAGATCATGATGCAGCAGTGGAGAATATATGTACAAACCAATATAAATAAATAGAAAAGCTTCATATACATGCAGGGTGAATACAAAGAACAGATGTACAGAATACAGTAAATGCATGAGCTATATTCAGTATAGGCGTGTTTACTGACAGAATGGAGAGGCTGTGGGGTCAAAGGTTTTAAAGACATCCCTCAAGGGCCTGTCTTTCTTCTTACTGTCTTTGTCCTCCTCATCTTCTTGCGGAGTCCCAGCAGCAGGGCCCACAGGTTTGTTCTGCCGCGGGTCAGTGTAAGCAGGCCGTATCAGTCCTGCTAGTGCCTGGATAGGCAAGTTGTGCACAGCGGGAGCTGCCGCCCGGACTGGCGAGCAAGGAGACGCTGGCATTACGGTAGGCACAGGAGGATTTGACGGACAGCCACCTGTGTTGCTCTCAGAGTCATCAAGTGGACTTTTTTCGTCTTTTTCTACTCCTGTTCCCTGTGACGGCGAGGCATATGGTGGAGAGCTTGGAAGCTTCGCAGACGGCTTTAGGATACTTGGTTTTTTAGGGTGCTCCTCACTTTCACGTTTCGGGGAGAGTAGGCTGTGATTGCGTGGATCGTATAAACTTATCCCGCCTAACAGCGTGGTTGGGCTTTCAAGACCTGCACCCATTGAAGACGCCAGGCGGGGAGCATATGGGGGCAACTTTTCCGACTCGGGCTTAGTGGAAGCGCCAACCGGTTGGTTTGAAGATCCACGCTGTAGCCGCGGGTCAGAGGCTCCTCCTCCAGATGTACTCTCCCTTATTCCCGGTAGCTTGGAGTCCAGGCTTCCAGACCGGCTGATTCTGGGATCAAGAGTCTTGTGTGTACGTGGGTCCACGGGCTTGTCCGGGTGGTGGTGACGAGTATCCACAGTCCTACGAGGAGGACTGCCGAGTCGCCCGACTCCCTCTTTGAAGCGGGCGGCTGCCAGACGTGGATCAGGAGGTGTTGGGGTTGATGATGGAGGGTGATCCGGTGGGGAGGAAAGACTACGGTTCAGCTGAGCATCTGCGATTAAAGGTGGGAGCGGAAGATTTATGGAGGGCTCCTGTTTGGGAATCAACAGAGGAATGAGGTCCTCTGGAGCCCAAACCACGGTCTGCGCAAACGCCGGACGCTGGAGGAGAATATCCACCCGGATGTGACTGAACTGCTTGATTTGACAGCGGGGGTCTCGCAGCGCGGCTCCAGGGCTGGGATCCAACGGGATCAAGGCTGCTCGTTCCCTTAGCTCTCTCTCACATTCGTCATCATCCTCTCTGGCGGGAGGTTTGTGGGACACGGGGGGGTTTGGGTGGCGATGAGGGTCAGGTTTGGAGGAGTCCAAAGGTTTCATCTTGCGTGGGTCTCTGGCAAGCCTGGGGTCCCCGATACCATCTCCAGCGTCTTTCCTGGGATCTGGGGGACGCTGACGTGGGTCAGCTTTTATTCGAGGATCGTTGGGCAAAACTCGTTCCTTCTGGAGTCTGGGGTCGGCTGGTCCCAAGCTAGGCTGGTTTTTCAGCATGTCATTCTGCTTCTTCAGAGTATTAACGATGGCTGTTACGCTACTGCCCTCTTCCTCATCACTGGAGTACCAATTAGGGGCTTCATCTAATAAACAGAAATTATATTAGAGTATGAACATTCAAATAGAATCAAACCGGAACCAGGGTCTTCATATTTTAAACCTACTTTGCTAATGTATTACTATTCAATTTTAAAATTGATTTGACTATATATAAAACATTATGATGCTGGTTCCCTCGCTAAAGGCCAAAAGGATTTTTCCACTGGCTTCTGGATTATTGCAAAATTGCAAAAAAAAAAAAAAAAAAGCTCTGTGACCAACAAAAGTTTATGATTCTAACAAGTTTTGTTAATCACGATAACCTTCAGAAATAAACACAACTTTTATGCATTTTAAAGCCTAAAAACAATCTGCAGAAAAGGAAAAGCTAATGTTTGGCTATAAACAAACTACACCACGAATGCATGACTTCAGAGTCATCAATATTAAGCTTCCTACAACTCTTTTAGTCTTTACTTCAAATCTACAAGTTGGAAAGTTAGAGTTAGAATATTTTGCAAGAGTGCTAGTATAAACAAAAGTATGCTGTAACAGTGAATAGATTAATTTTCCTGTTCGCTGTGATTACGTTTAACGCCCCCAACAATCTCTATAGTCCCACTTAGAAACCACTTTTTTCAAGACACAAAATATCACAAGTGATGTATTAATCATATATTTTATGTCCTAGAATAAAATGTGACAAGCCTGTGTTAACCACAGACCAAAAAAACATTTTTAAAAAACCAGTGACTTCAGGAGGATGGATCCAGAAATTCAAAAAACTAACTTGTTTCCAGGTTTTAGTACACCTGCAGCACTCTGTTGTTCAGGGTTAAAGCAATTATTGTTTCAAAATGTTTATTTCCAACATCCCACTCTAACCTTTCTCTCTGTTGGGAGGTGCAGACCCTTGTCCCTCATCCCTGTGAGAGTCAGAGTCTTGCTTGTTCTGGTTGAGATGTAAAAGCAAAGCCTTCTGTACAACCGGAAGGAAGTCCTGCATCCCACTGGAATCAGCGTTACCATGTGGCTGCGAGTCCTGCATGGGTCCCTCATCTGTAGATACAATGGAAAACAGGGCGTCAATAGATTCATATTTAATAAATATCATACTTTAAGGGCATCTATTAATGGAAAAAATACAAATTAATAGTAAATAAAGACCTACTACCTTGGGCCAGAGACTGGCTGCTAAACAAATTCTTGAAGAACTCCGAGGGCATCTGGCCCATGTTTTGGAAAGGCATGTTCATTTGCATGTCAGGCACAGGTTGAAATGGAGCCCCCTGTTGAGTCAGTGGAGGACGGTTCATGTGCTGCATGTTTCCATGAAAAGCAGGCGGCTGACCTAGAGGTGGCCTAGGAGAGCACTGGCCAAAACCCTGGGGTGGAGGTGGGCCTGGTGGGCTTTGGGGCATTCCTGGACCTGTGAATGGAAGGGGAGGGCTCCCTATGGAGCCTGGATGAGGGGAATGGGAAGGATTGGGAGGAGAAGACATCATATTGCCAGCCTGCATATCCTCAGGGCTACTGCCAAACTGTGGACCACCTTGAAACTGTCCAGCAGGGGGAGATGTACTGTTGTAGAAATTGGGCCTGCAATGAAAACCACAATGAAACATGCAACAAATGAAAGCCCAAACAAAAACATAACTTGTTTATGTAATTGTATGTAATATAATTGACACTCACTTGGACTATTGGGGGAAAAACATCTTTCTAAAATTTTCTATAATAATGAATAGGTAATCTATACAATGCCAATCTGAAGTAACTGGTTGAAACTGTGGTTCTGAACTTTATAGTTTGGCAAAACATTAGAAATAATGACCTTTATGAATGTAGAAATAATTATCTACTGTTCATTTTGACTTGTAGAATGAAAATATATTTATTGATATTGCCATCTTGTGAATGGGATATAAGAAAAAGCTAAATGATAATGCTAAAACAGGTTATATGATGTGTAAACAGACCAAACTTGACCAAATATTCTGGATGTAAACAGTCAGTGTTAAGAGGATTAAGTCAATAAATGCCAACAGTACCTTAGAGCAATCTTCTGTGCCAAGTCCACAGTAGGCTGAACTTTAATCTCAAAAAGAGAGGGGATCTTCTTGCCTCCATCCGGTGGACTTCCAGGTCCAGGAGTGGGTAACAATCCAACTCCTGGAGGTGGTTTAGGTAGTGGAGCGATTCCTTGTTTTCTCAGATCTTCTAACTCCAGCTCATCCTCATTGACAGTTTCCTCGTCTATATTTAGGATCTAAAATGTGCAACAGCAATTAGGTTTCCAATGTGTGATTTATTCATTGAATGTGACATCAAATAGTTTCAAGAGTTGATGCTAAAACGTATACCTTGATAGATGTGACAGTTTCATACCTGGACTTCTTATAAAGTGCTAAAATAACTCTAATAGAGTGGTGGAACTATGATGTCACTTTGTAGGCAAAAACCCGGAAGCGAGTTAGCATTTTAGCACTTCCGGTTCCATCGTCCCAGAGTCAATGGGTTTTCTGAACGGGAGTTTGGTTAAATCCCCTAAAATAAGGTCCGTGGTTCACACAAGCTCAAGATACTTTTAAAAAAGACGGTTGCTAACAAGTTGCTAAATGGGACTACAGGCGATGTCGGAGACATTAAACGTCATCACGCTGAACAGTTTATCAACTTACAGTATATTCCAATTGTAGTATAATTTATAGTACAATTAATTGTAGAATAACCAATTAAAGGGTTAGTTCACCCAAAAATGAAAATTAGCCCATAAATTACTCACCCTCAAGTCATCCTAGGTGTATGACTTTCTTCTTTCAGACGAATCCAGTCGGAGTTATATTAAAAATTGTCAATTTTCATTTCACTAACCCTTTAATAGTTTACCGCATTTTATATTGTTGTTCGACAATGTTTTTTTTTGTTTTCTCCCGAAATGCAACAAGTCTTCGGATGGAAGATGCTCGTTTTACCACTTACTGATGCGGAGACTCTGGGTTCGGACCATAAGGTACACTCATATGATTATTCCATGTAAACAGCACATTTACCGGCTTAGTCGCGGTGAAAGTGAAACTTAAACGATGCATAGTGCTTAAAGCCACGTTAAAATAAAATGTTTACAGCCACAAGCAGCTGTTAGAAAACATATAGATTGAGGATTTTCTAGAAGCAAAGATAAAATAACATTTTGTGTACCCATCCTAACAAAACGATAGCTGAAATGTGGTACTTTATTCCCTAAAGTAAGTTTAATCTTACCATATCCAAAAACTCGCTCACTCTGCCATTATTTAATAGATGAAATGCACTAGAATTTTACTGAATAGTCCGTGGAGACGCGTTTTTAATTAAAATATTCATATTAATCAAAGATTTATTCACTTTTAATGCACCTTATTTCGAAATGTACAGAAATACGTGCTTTCATATGTCCTTTAGTTATGATTATTTCATTTATTCACTATACTATTTATTACTAATGTCTCATTTCAGTTTTAGTTTGGCTCTAGTTTTGTATTTATTCCAGTTTATATGAAAAAGTTCATGTAGCGTAGATTAAAATTAATATACAGAGTAAATCTTTTTCACTGAAAGTGTTAAAAATAAGTTTGAAAAGTTGTGGGAAGCATGGTGGTGGTGACGTTGAAAGCGAGCGACCGTGGTGCTGTAGTTCGTTTATAGCCTAAGTTTAGCTTTTAAGTTCTGGCGCTTTTATTTTGGCTTCAGAATTCATAAAAGTTATATTATTTTGTGAAGATTATCTTGATGGACAAAACGTGTAAGTTTCATGAACTATGATTGAACACGGAGCTTATTTTTTGCGATTATCCAAAAGCCTATGGAAAAATCCCATTGGCTTTTTGTGGAGGGAACCAGTGCGATGCTAACAGCCGATCCGCCTACAAAGTGACGTCATATTTCCCCCCCTCTATTGTGACCCTGGAACTGGACAGTTACTAAGAACACATTTTATTACCCCAAGTTACTTAAAATTCTCAGCAATCAGTGTGTATTTTAAATATGCATGCAGTGCATGTATTTGTAAGAAAACTGAATATTAAGTCACAAGTTAGTCCATACCTTCTCCAAAAGTTCCTTGGTAACATCGGTTAAAGGTTCATGGGAGAACTTGCAGTTGTCTCCTTGATAACACTTTGCTCCGGTGTGAAAGAACTTGCACGGATACTCACATACACTTTAGGGTCAAGGTCCAAAACGAGAAACAAACAACAGAAAACCCTTATCTTTTTTGACTAATGTCATGTTATGATTATTTCCTACTGTTAATCTGTAAAAACCTATCCAAGAAATGTTTTGAAAGGATATTGTGCATGTATATACAGATATCTCCTTTGGTACAGTATCCCTGGACATAAAACTTGCACAGTTCTTTCTTCTTCTCTGGGACAACATTATCATGTTCAAACTTGCACTGGTCCCCCTGTGACGCATTAAGATCACGTTACAACTGAATTTTGACAAATAAAACAAAGTACTGTTTAACCCACTTTGTGTGTGATAAGGGTGAAATTAGCTTACTTTGATGCATCTACCCTCCAGGAAATATTTACAAATGTGCCTCCCATTGTGTTCAAACGTATGTTGATTAATGAATTCCTGGCTCATGATTGGCCGCTTCTTCTGGAAATTGGGTGGACCTTTAGAATCCTGTATGAGGACAAGACAATAACATGAGTGCCCTGAGATCTTACTGGAGATGGTTCACTCAAAAATGAGAAATTCTCACCCCATCTCCTCCACCCTGTTCTCCTCCTCGACCACGACCCCGGCCCCAGTTCTTGCCCTTCTGTTTCTTATTCTTGTTCGGCATTCCCCGTCCCCTGCCAATGGCACCACGACCTCTACCACGCTGCCCACCAACTATATAAAAAAGTAAAAGAAAATAATGAGAGATAACAACAAGGAATGCCCAAAATTACAGGTTTAGTCTGTTGGGTCTTCAAATGAATTCCCATGCAGTCTTTTATTTTCTTTGTTAGTGAAGTAAACAACATACACTGCTGTTGTTGTTTTTGTTGTCCCTTCATGATTGGTCTCTTGGCCTGGTCTTTAGGCCCTGCCTTGCCATGACCAGATGACTCTTTAGCATGTTTGTATTTAGACAGCTCCTCTGAGAAATCCTCCTCTTCATCATAGTCATACTTTTCTTCACTGTAGTCACTGTATTTGTCTAAATCGCTGTTCTTGCGCTGCATTGATCTTGGTGGTTTTGTGGGTTCATTTTCCCGCTGGAGACGTGGGTAGAAAAGAAAATTAACTGAAAGCTGCTGCTAATGAAATGTTAAATCCAGTACCTGACCCTGAACTCACCTGCACCAATTCTCCATCATGGTCACGATATGTTCCTTTGCTCTTCTTGCTCTTAGGTCTGTCTTGACGCTCGTGCTCTGAGTCATAGCTGTCTGAGCTGGAGCCACTGGATGGAGAGTGATGCTGAGTTGGAAAATGTTGAAAAAAGGTAAGAGAAAAGGTCAAAGCTAGTAACAGTTGCACAAAAAGATAGGACAGAACGTACCTTTTGACGGTCTCGTCTCCTTCTCTTCGACCGTCGTTTTTCTTTAATTTTCCTGTGTCGTTTTCGGGAATGCCGGTGTAACTTTTCATCTTTTTCTCTGTCTTTTCCTTTCTCTTTCTCAACCTCTTCAGACTCCTCCTTAGTTTCCTTCACTTCTTCTATGCTTATGCCTTCATCATCTATTTCTCCATCCTCCAATTCGCCATCCTCCCTATAAGATCAAACATGTTTGAGAATTTAATCAACAAAAACAATGAGCCAAGAAAGTGCTATCAAATCAGTGAAGTAGCTAAATATTCTGAGCAAAACAGTCACTAGTATTCAATGGTGTTTGCTAAGCATCATTACTATTATTGCTCACACACAGAATTAGGGGTTTATGATGAAGTTTTAAAGACTTGAGCCAAAAAGCAGCCACCCACAATCCTCTAGCAACCAGAGAGAACATCCTACAAACTGTATAGCAATGCATTGGCAAACACCCACAACAACACCATGGTATTGTGGCAGTGAGCTTTGCATAGGCCTTCAATAAATATAAAATTATAGTTACAACTTAAAACTCCTCTACAAAAACACCATAATAAAAAAAATAACTAAAAACAAAAGAATAAACAAAAAAAGTGTCTACTCTGCTCTGAAGAGCATATGCTGGATATGAACACTGCAATTTGCTTTTCTGTTCATAGTATTTAAAACAGTAATCTTTTTTTTTTTTTGGTATGTTTAAGATGAAATAAATGAAAACCTAATTTTTTTTGAGTAATTCCAGAGTCACATAATGAAGCAGCATAAACCTTCCTCTTAAATGCCCAATGCAAAATGAATGGAGCAGCAAACTCTTATTGGATTAAAACCAATACGGATGTGAATGTTTGTTTTGCCAGGTGTCAAATTCCCAACAGTTTTCCAAGCGTTAAAGTTTGAAGTGAGAACAAGGACACAATAACACTGAGAGTCTGAAGATCTCAGTTTTACTAAATTAGGCCATGACACTACAGAAGGAAACCAAGATCTTTGGGATTTTATATAGCTAAATGGCATTACATACCATAACGCAGCATGGAGCAGGCAAAATATGGCACTATGGTACCTTAGTGTGCTTTGAAACACAGAACGATTGTTTCTACATAGTTAATACAAAGTCAATGTTTGTCAATGGGATGATGTAGTGACTATGTATGTGAGATTACTGGTTTGATGACTAACTTGGTGTCTTCTGTGTTAAACTTTGAGGACAAAAACAATAGGAAATGGAAGAAAACTCAATAATTATTACAACATTTTAACCACATAGCACTTTCTCAGTATTGAACATATGAGCCATGTACTCATGGGTAAATTTAGATAATGCACACAGATACAAGGTGTTACGCTGTTGCAAAAAGTAATAAGCATGGGTTGGAGCTGCAATGAGATTTTTTTGCATCTGGATGCTGTCAAGGCCAAGCCAGCAATCTCTTTATTCAATAATGCATGCTATGTTTACACAGCACCATTGGAAATATTTGCAACTTAAGCGCAACTTACATTAATAGGATATAAATGCATCTGAATTGGGGTCAGAAATTATTCAAGAATCAGGACATAAAAATCCTCCAAAAATGGCCTAGATATTTAAAAGTGTGGGCCAAAATTATGTTATCTGCTACCTAACTTGATAAATATTTTATCTAGGCCTGTGTAGTTATGAGTTCAGAAATTATGACATTTCAATGAACTAATTCAACATTATTTCTGATAATGCCATTTGATATAAATGGACAACACTCAGTGTGATGTTATAAAAATGTTGATGATGAATCATGCACAAAAAGACCAGGAACGCATGAAAGAAAATAAATAGGGTCAAGGGTCAATTTAAGACAGACTCAGCCAACCTGGCCAACTCCAGAGCCTCCCATCACTGGCTGATAATTAAAACAGCTCAACACATGGCTTACAATGCCTCAACAGTCCTGTCATGAATCCCTACCAGACATGTTTTCCTTTCCCAGGTGGGCGGGGCGTTCCGATGGAACGTGAGTGGGCGGGGCATCGTACGCGTCGTGACTATTTACATATTCAACAGCCTTGAAACGACTTATTAACATTACTGTAATAATAACCAGCTACTACAGCCTTCTACAAAAACCCAAATGTCCTTCAAAATCAGCTAAATAAGAGCGCAAACAAGTGTGGAAAGCGATCAAAGATGAGCACAGTCACTTGCTTTCCTCTGCAACAGATATTGAAATGAGAGTACATGCAGGAAAATATGACCACTACTTAGTGATCACTAGTTAGTGAACTGGGGGAAAGGCCTGTCCAAATACGAAGCCTAACGTACTTGGGGAAAAAAACAAAATAGGTGTCAAAATATCCACATTCACTCGATATACGCACACATGAACCTGCACAGTGAAGCATTTGCAGATAAGAACGTTTACTCGACCTTTCTTCCCCTGTCAGCTCACAGTCTGTCATGTTTTTGTCAAGTACGGGGCTTGGGGGACTGGAGAAGAGGCTCACAAAAGCCATGATGGTTGGAAGCGGAACTGGCCCTTCTCCGCAACCAGAGTAAGGAGCATCAGTCACTCGTTGGCTGAAGGTTTTGATATAACGTTACTGACAGTCTGGAGAAAAACTCACGGTTTACGCGTCTCAACAACACATGAGACGCTTAACAGACATTATATCCGCTCTCATGTTTAACACTGTCTCAACACAGCTTTGATACCCTCAGCTTTGTTTATGTCCCCGGCGGTTTCACAGATGCCCTGGTGCGAGACTGCAGACGCAGAATATTGTGTTTATGTTCGAAGGCTTTTTCTGGTTCTTCCACGGACATGGCGCCCGCAACATTTTCGTGAAAATGGCTGCGAGGATCTTGCAGAAGCCAGTGGTCCCGCCCAGTTTGTAAGCGGAGCCAATCGCTGGGTTTTCCGCCGTGGCGAAGCCACAAAGACTCGCTCTGCTATTGGTTGAAGCACTGGCGCCTAAGCGCGAGAACAATTTTCTGTTAATCTATTGGCTATTAAGGATGCCATCATTTTGAGCTCGCCGTACATGTTAGGATGACGCACTATTTATATTCTTATGTTTATTACTTTATTAACGGTTTTGCTTTTCCTTTTATTTGACCAATATTTATTTTTCCTGAAGCAATGCGATGTACTAAGCTCTTGTACGTGTTTTGGAATTTAATAAACAAGAAAACAAATAAATACATACATTTAAAGACTAAATATTGAACACGACTGCGATTCAAAAATAGCCCAAGATCTAAGTGAAACAGATGGAGCAAAATTAAACAATGTATAAGCTTAAAAGTTTAAAGGAATAACTCACATTCCCAAAGTAATACCAATGTACTACATAAAGAATTTGTCATAAATAGCCTGTTTATTTTGTGTAAATGAATGATTACAAGTGAAGATGACAATAAAGTATGTATGTTAGACTGCAGAAAAAGTTATACAAGTTCCACTACATTTACAAACTCTTTAAACAGTGATCAACAAGCTTAAGCATAGACTTTTGATACCTATAGAGATGCAGACATTGTGTACATACTATACTTGAGATTCAATTCTACACAAATATGAAAATAAAAGTATTTGTCTGTGGCCAAAATATAATAATAATAATAATAATAATATATGGTTTGGAGTCACACTCGCCTTAAATATTTTATGTTTCCTGAGAGGTATTCATTAAATTCAAAGATAAGGATGCTTCTGATTCATTACTTGTGTCTTTTATCTCATCTTCGGGTGGTTTTGATGTCTTTTGCCATATGAATATAAATAGTACAGTTAGGCACGCTGGTAATACAAATCCAAGGAGAAAGGCAATCATTGCAGTAAGTACATGTTCTGTAATTTGTGACAGAAACAAAGATTTCTCCCCTGAAACAAAAAGACAGAGCAAGTCAGTTGAGTTTTCACATATTTTATCATTATGCTCCTATAAATTATTCATGCCCTTGTGAGTGACTTACCATAGGTTATCCTCATTTTCCCATCAATGCTTAAGTGTTCAATCTCACAGGTAACATCGTGGCCGCTCACGTTACTAAGGCTAAGATAGGAGGTCATCTGGAAAGTGCCATCCTTGTGAGGGAGTATTCCAGTAGTTGATACACCAAAATAGATTGGCCTTGCTTTTTGGGTCCAGCGTACTTTAATGATGTTTGGATAAAAGCCACGCACAACACATTTAATATATTCCTGATCCTTTTCTCCTCCAGACGACACATATAATGCAGGTTTTGCTACATTTGAAAAGTAAGCAATTGTTTATCAAATTTGCAATGTGAAACCAACTGAATATAAACAGAGAATATACAGTATATGTACTTTAAACATATTTATGCATCAAAAGTATACATCCAATTTACAGTGATAGACATATACTGCAGATTTACCTGCCCTGGAGAGAGAGTTGTTGGACTTTAGGAAGACAGTTTTCACTGCAGAACACACCTTTACTAGTCGTGCCTCTTTTCTCTTAATGTATTCTTTGCTCTTTCTCTCTTCTGCTAAAAGCTGACCAGATTCACTCGTAGCAACCACAGCTTCTTTCACCAAATCCACATGCATGATATCTCTGCCATCATACCCATAGCGCCAGAAACGGCTTACTTGTCCTTCATTGTTGAATGCACATCCAATGAACTGCTGGTATGCATGTTCTTCTAAAATAAATAAATTGCAAAATGGTTACTACTAAATATCTATAGATCACATGCAGGTAATTTGATGTTAAAATATACACAGAACCTATTTGCACTTGAAATTTTTGTTAAGCCTTTGTCTTATAAATTTCACAGTTTAAAGTTAATAAATAAGCATATCTGGACTGATGTTTCCTTTTTGGATATGATTCAGGCTTGCACACAATCTCCTTAAAACATTTACCATTGTTTTTTTGTTATATTCTCCCACACAATATTACATTAAATATAAAAAATATATTGGACAAAATGTCCTACCTGCTGCAAGGATGGTATTAAAGAAAGCCATGACGAAAAGAAAAACTTGCATTTTGTTTTGTCAGTATTCACAACACTACAAGTTGAATTTCAAACTTGAAAGTAGGTCTTTTATATGCTGTGCCGTAATGGTGCAATCAAGTTATTTTCCACCTACCACTTTTATATTTGCAATCACTTTATATGGGTTTAATCTTTAATGAACTGACTAAAATTCTTAGGGAAAAAATAATTCCAGCCTGTAAAAGGAAACCATGGCATATCAAAAGTGAAAGTATGGAAAGAAAAACTGGTCAAGACATCATGTGATTGTCATGTGACTGATATTTTATCGGTCGGTTTTAACAGGAACACATTGGCTTTTGGTTACTTTCTGTGAACCAAACTGTGTGAATGGCAAACATGGAAATCATACAGACATTCACATTAATACTTCTGCTTTCTCCTCAGATCATCATGTGGACAGGTGAAGTTATAATATTGCTTTGTTTTCTCATCCCTCCTCTTCAACAGGAAGTAATGCATCATTTAGACAACAGGAAGATAAGAATCTTAGCATGTGTAAATCCATTGCATTTATTAATTTGAAAATACTGTACTGCTTAATAATATTAATGAATAAGTTGTTGTTTTTTTAGACTACCAGACAGCAAATATTCTGGCCTACACACGGACGATGGAGAATGGCTCCATAGACCAAGCGCTGGTTGTTTTGGTGAATGAAGCCACATTTGCATACTTCGACCAGGCAAAAAATACATTTGTCTTGCGTCCCAGTGCAAGCGCTGGGTTCTCAGTTTTAGAAGACAGCGATCGCTCGTTCTGCATGAATGAGGTGCTAGCAGGATTTTATCGACAAACTAATTACCTGGAGAAACTCAAACAAGAAACAAATTCATCGAAAGCACTTTTGGGTAATCTGATCAGAAGTTATGATGTCATTCTAAACCGACGGGGGAACGAGATGCTGCGATGACATCATCGCTTTGGGAACACCAGGCAGCACAAACATCTTCCATCGAGGACCCCTTGAAAAAGGCCTGAGAACAAGCCACTGCTCTCGTAGAATGAGCACGCACCCCTAGAGGCAAAGTCAAGCCACGCGCCTCATAGGCTAAAGAGATAGCCTCCACTATCCAGTGTGACATTCACTGTTTAGTGACAGCAGAACCTCTGCTCCTACCACCAAAACACACAAACAACTGGTCAGATCCACGCCACCAAACCGTGCGGTCGACATAGATCCTAAGTGCCCTAACTGGACAGAGATTCAGGCTAACTGACCCCTCTTCAACTGGGGAAAAAGCCTCCAAGACCACTTGTTGAAAACGAAACGGAGTCGAAGCAACCTTCGAAACATAATCAGGCCTAGGTCGCAAAAAGACTTTGACCAGCCCCGGGGCAAAGTCCATACGTGAAGGACTGACGGATAGAGCCTGCAGATCCCCTCCTCTCTTAAGGGAGGATAAAGCCAAGGTCAAGAGCTTCTCTGACACAGACTCCATCGGTTCAAAGGGATGGCCTGTCAGGCCCTCCAACACAATTGATAAGTCCCAAGAAGGAACTCGAGCTGGGCGGAAAGGCCTAAGCCGTCTCGAACCCTGCATAAAACGTGAGACCAGGGGGTGACGACCAACCGAAACACCTCCTACGAGTGCATGTCCCGCCGATATGGCCGCCACGTACACTTTAAGAGTGGCGGGGGTAACCCCTTCAGAGAAACGACTCTGAAGAAACTCCAGTACTGAACCGATAGGGCAGTGGACTGGATCCAAAATACGCTGTCTACACCAAGAGGCAAAAAGTCTCCACTTGAAAGCATATAAGCGTCTCGTGGAGGGAGCCCTAGAATTCATAATAGTGTCGGTAATCTCAGCCGAGAGACCAGAACACATTAGCGTACCCCACTCAGGGGCCACGCCCATAACTTCCATAATTCCGGTCGAGGATGCCAAATCATGCCCCGAGCTTGCGTTAGCAGATCGTGTCTGAGGGGAACCTCCCATGGAGGACCTGAGGAACTTCCTGTGCCTCCTGACGATCGGGATGTGAAAGTATGCATCCTTTAGATCGATGGTCACGCGTTCTGTTTCGGTTGGAACGTACGCCTGATTCTCCCGTATAGGATCCCGGAGCACCTGAGTGGCGGAAAAAGCTATAATGGGAAGATGTCCGATTGTCCTGTCGGGCCTGCCCACCACCCCAAAAGTGGGAGCTTTGGAGGCCGTCATAAACGGGCCATGCTCGCATGACCCTTGGGCTTT
>NW_015641068.1:77197-114488 GCF_001515625.1 Sinocyclocheilus rhinocerous
TAGTACCCATCGTGAAACATCGGGCAGGCGTCTCCACGCGGCCCAATAGTCTGCCAGGGGTCTTGGGTGTTCTACGGTTGGAACATACACCTGATTCTCCCGTATAGGATCCCGGAGCACCTGAGTGGCGGAAAAAGCTATAACGGGAAGATGTCCGATCGTCCTGTCGGGCCTGCCCCCCACCCCAAAGGTGGGAGCTTTGGAGGCCGTCATAAACGGGCCATGCTCGCATGACCTTTGGGCTTTCTTTCTAACTCTGAAGGCTGGAACGCGCAGAGTATTCGAGAGGGTGCTCGTTGTAAGGACTCGACCTAAGACTGCCCGAGGCACAATATGCGGCGGGACCGTCAAGATCGGAGTCAGGAGGCCACAGCGAGAGAGGCGAATACGCTTGTGCGGTTCGTCCACACTCTCTAAAGGAGGGCCTGGCCTCCGAAGACGAGCAGAGGAATCAGGAACTGCTATGACGAAGACCACGGGGTCCCCGTAGCACTCTTCGAGCGCTTGCACATGGCCTGGAGAGAGCGAGAGAAAAGAAGAGAACTCCGATGACTCGCCCTCTAAGTGCCTCGGCTCGCATGCGTCACCCCAAGCGACCGTCTCGTGCGGCGCCTCTGCAACCGCAGAAATGGGATAGCGGGGGTTAGACGCGAGGCCTACTTTATTTGAGAAGGCCGCGAACCTCGAGCGCAGTGCTTTTAGCCGTAGGCTATCACAGTGTCGACAATCAGAAAGGCCGCTAAGCGCCGCTTGGGCGTGTTGTAGGCCCAAACATTGCACGCACCTGTCATGAGTGTCTCCTCCTGCGATTAACCTGTCACACGGCTCGATGCATCTCCTGTAGCTCATCGTGTCCGCTGAAGAGGAGTAAACTGCTCTTAGAAGAAATTAGCTGAGAACACGATAAAATAACGCTTTCCTACGGGCGACAGATGATTCGCTTCCTGAAGGAAATGAAATCTGATGGAAATAGCGCGCAGCACGCTATATAGCTCACCTACGTGCGCATTGGGGGCGGTGCTAAGCGCTATTTGGCCAATAAATTGGCGTGATGGTATAAGGGCTTCAGACATTCGTCACACTGAAGATGTTCCCAAAGCGATGACGTCATCGCAGCATCGAAGTGAGCCTATGAGAGGGAACTTCCAGAATTGAACTTGTCAGTCTTTTCCATGCAGTTACAATGATTGGGGACTTTCAATGGACCTTTTTCACATTTCCGGGTTTCTCAGAAGCGGAAGTCGTCATAGTTGGGTTAACTTGAAGAGCAGTGAATGGGAGAGAGTACCACAAATATATTTTTTGCATTCCCATTGGCTCAAATAGCAAAAAATAAATAAAAACTCCACGATAGTGACTTTCAGTAAAAGGAAAAAGAAGAGAGAGACTGATAACAGCAGTCAGAAGAGAGAACGATGTCAAATTTACCGTCCCTCCCATAGATACTGCATTAGAAACACCCTTGCATTAGATTTAACTAGTTTTTTTTTGTAATTTGATGCAAAGATAATATAATACAAAGAATAGTGTTATACATATAAAAAAAAAATACAAATATGAAAAACTTGTTTGAATGAAAGACCGTTAAACGCGTCATCACAGTCTTGTGAAAAGGGTCCATTGGATGTTAATGATTGATTCATCTAAAAAAAAACTCAGAATTTGTTCACAAATTCGACTGAATTTTCATATATTGATAGACCCACACATGAACCTGCACAGGTTATTTTAATGAATTTAAAAAATGATTTAAAATTTTTTTCAAACTGCTCCTTTAACAACTATTCAAGTTTTCTTCAAGAATTCTTTCTTTTTTTCTGCAGTACGTCCTTCAGTCAATGTGTATACTGAATTTCCTGAAGAACAAGGAAAAGTAAATGTCCTTTACTGCTATGCCACTGGGTTTTACCCTGGTGACATTGAAATAAACTTTTATCTAAATGGCCAAAAGTCCACTATGAAAGCAGAGACCTCTGACTTAATGTATGGGGAAGACTGGACCTTCAAAGTGTACAAGTATATGAATATCACCCCACAGTATGGGGATGAGTACACATGTGAAGTGAGACACAGTAGTTTGGCTGAACCTAAAATGACAGAGTGGAGTAAGTTTGTTCACTTTTTTGGAAATGTGAAATATAAAGTTTGTTCAAATAGTAATATATTGATAAAATCATTAATAAAACTGTTTATTATTGTTTTTAAACTTTTCTGAAGGGCCTGAATTTTCAGCATCCACATCACATCTCTACTGGGCTTATGCACTACCTCTTGGCATCCTGTTGGGAATCATGGTATCTGTCCTGATTTTAAGAAGACAACAGCGTTCTCAATTATAATGGGGAAAAACTGAACTGCAGTACATATGTTCATCTAAACTTTGTGGCTTATAGATGAGCACAGTATAAAACTCACTTATTTAGGTAGAATCCATTACAATCTATAATTTAATCTTTATTCTGCAAATCCATGTTTGCCAATTTTATGCTTGGTTTCACAGACAAGGCTTAAAGCCTAGTCCCAGACAAAAAAAAATGCATGTTTGAGCTGTCTTTACTTAAAGCAACATGCACTGACATATCTTAAAATATATCAGTGCCACTGATTTGTATCAAAATGTACACCAGAATTGTTTTTTATAAGGCACATTTAAAACAAACAAACCTTACTTAAATGCCCTAATTTAACTAAGGACTAATCCTGGCTTAATCTAAGCCCTGTCTGTGAAACCAGGCCTTAGTGTTCTTTAGTCACTTTAAAATAGTCTGTATTTACTGTCAGGGGCATATGTAGGCATGGGGACAGGGGCACGGGGTGCCTGCTCCAGAAAAATATATAAATAAACAATAAATAAATAAACAATCGTTTTTTTTTTTTACCTTAATAAGCACGGCACGCTCACTCAGACGTATAGGTCAGAGATGCAAACAAGGGGTAAAAAAGGTGAGAACATTGTGCAGATCGGGGGAATGCTCCACATGGAATTTCTTTTAAAGATATTTGCTTTACGTGCTCATTTGTAGTTACTTTAAGGTATTTTTTAAAATATTTTTTATTACCTTATATGTCAAAAACTGTAATTTTTCACACACAAACACAAAAAAATTTACATCTTGTTGCAACATTTTACAAAAATCAAGATTCAATATATTTGGTCAAAATCCCATGTTATAAAAGATGAAGTGCTCTGCAGGCTATTTAAGACAATATTGGCTGATTAGACGGCAATGCTGACCTAAAATGCAAAATGTTTTCCCTCTCTCTCTTCACCGTTCCCACATCTCAGACCTCAAATACATAAAATATTACCCCTTTTAGACAGTTTTTGAAGTAAAGAGTAAAGAAAATACTATGCAAAACGTATTGAAACAACCGGTTCTTTATTTACCCTTGAAAGATCACAAGTAGCCTACCCTTGTGGGCACTCTTATTCAAATAGCAAATATATATAATTACATTATAATATATTAAAAATAGCAAAATGTATGTAAAATTAATTTCATCTAGAGGTGGCACCAAGGGCGCAATATTAGCTAGAACCGCCACTGTTTACTGTGCAAGACCCAACCTAAACACCTGGTGGCAGCAAACCACAAAACTTTGACATTGTTTACCGTGGTTAGATCTTCCTCCCAACTTCAATACCTTTTAAAACACTTGTTTAGAAGATTTAGAAGACAAATGTGTTCAGTTGCAAACCATGTGTTTTATGTCTCATCATACTTGTACATATGTAGATCTGCACAGTAGTGACATTTTCATGGACGAATGAATGCTGCTCTCACGGAGGAATCCCCGCTTAGCGAATCGATTCGACTGAATCATTTAAAAGAATCATTCCAAAAGAACAACTCGCGAATCAGTCATCACGACTCCACAGGCGCTCGCGCGTCTTCGTGAGGAGAACAGGAGCATCTTTACTCACTTCTGCAACAGTTTGTCAAACATTTCCTCTCAGGCTTGTTTCTACGACTATTAGACTGCACAGCTTGGAACCGTAAACACACTTGAGGATTAAAAACAACCGACACAAGAAATTAATTCAGCGCTTTTACAGAGACTCACTCAGTTATAGGAGGATGAAGTTATCATACACAGTTTTTCTCCTGCTGAATTTCTTATCGTTGTACGACTGTAATGATGCAGCGCAGGTGAGTATACGCGCATATTTATAATTATATGAATATTTATGTAACAATTAATAACTACAATATTCATATAATTATAAAATTATTATGTAGGCTAAATAATAAATTATATTAGTACATTATATGATTTTATATATTGCAAAACTCTAGGTATCGAAAGCAGTCTCAATTACAAACATTTGACAAACTTGGCATACAGTAGATAAAAGAATTTGAATAAATATTGTATGATATTTTGTTTTGTGAGTTTACAGTTGTTCCAGAAGTACTGGATTATGGAATTAGGCTACATAAAATAAATAACAAATATCATATGTGCTCAAATTCTGCAAGAATGTTTGTCTTTACTGACTTTTCTTCATCAGTGATTTTTAGTTAATAGGGGATTTGATGATTTTTGGTGGATTTATGAAGTCAGTTCTTCTTAAGTTAATACAAGTGTCCTAGAGAGACTACAGGTGTAGTTTTTCCCCCCCACAAAATATCTATTAATTTATCTTTTTTTCAACCAAACAAATTTATTTTCGAGTTTTGTTTTATTTTTTGTCTTCGCAATCAATTCCACTTGCATAGATAAAAGTTTATGCAATTTAATTCAATGCCATCGAAACATTTCAAGTGTGACTTGAGTGTCCAAAAGTGTTTGGAGCCAGCGATGTAAGTTATATCATTAAATATGTCAGATGCATTTTTGTATTTTATCCAGATTAGCACTGCCTTTATTTACCATGGCAGACGCTTAGTGAAATTTAAGGCCAATACATTTCCTCTCTCCTCTAACGAGACTGTATTCAACTGCCATGAATAACATACAGGAGACCAGCGTTTTGGACAGAGGTCGTAGAGACATCTGCCTAACAGCTTTCTGTAGAGCTTCCATCAAGCAGCTGAAGAGAAAAAGCGAGTATTAGACTCTTACATGTGGTTCCTGGAGAGGATCTAGAGGTTGCCCACTGACCGAATGCACGGTCCAAATGCATCTGGGACAACATCGCTTCTGATAAATTGTTGCTGGAGTAATATTTGTGTTTCTAAGGGAACTGGGTTGTGTGCTGGCACGCCGATGAGCTGCTAAACACTGGCCTGAGCTTTCATGTCATGCCCCACAGGAGTCCCTGTGCCTTAATGCATGACATTACCCACAACATCTGGCCTTGATCATTCATGTGTGCCATTTAAGCTAACGTTTAGTGGGAATGTTCCTTGCGATCGTTTTGGATGTCCAATATCTCCTCCATATATGAGCTTGTGTTTGAGCGAATCTGTAATTTAGGGATAACTGCTTGCCAACAAATTGTAACCAGGTGCTGGGATGGTTGCTTACTTTTGCCTCAGGGTTGTATGGATAAGCACCGAGTGATGGGGATACTGCGTCAAATGGAGAAGTTTCTTAAAGGACAGGAGATCCGATTCACAGAAGGGCTTCGGATTATGAAGTCCAAGCTCACCAACCTTCAAAACTCACTGTCCAAGCTCCCACAAGCAGACCAGTCCTCATGTAAGTGCCATAACACATGACACACTCATACATCTCATTATATCAATACACTCTGTGAATGTGAGGTTTCTTCTTTCTTAAATGTAGGCCTACATGTTTATTTCTGACTTACTGATTCCACATAGAGCAGGTGTGTTTGATGTCATTCAGGCATCTGGAGTTGCTGGCGTCATAGTTATAAAACATACATCAAAGCGGAATATGAAAGATGTTATTGTTTTATAACTAAAACTATCAAAAATAGCTTTCAGTAAAGCTGAAATGTAAAATATAAATATTAGATGAAACACTAAAAACTTTAAAACTTTAAATAAAAAAACTGAATAAAATAGTTTAATAGATTTACTTACTCAGAAATTGCTAGTAAATTTGACAAATAATTACAAAAAAGACTACGAGAAATTGAGTTGAATTAAACATGAAATGTTCAAGTAGAAAGACTAAAATAGTATTTTCTTGTAAAATGTACTCCAATAATCTGTTTTATTTACAGCTTCAAAAAAATCATTTTTTTACCATTTAATATAAATAATTGAAGTTTTGAATTGAAGTAATAAAATTACTAAAACTAAAACTGACATAAAATAAAATAAAGCTAAATAGAAGTATTACAAATATAACATGAAATTACTAAAACGTAAACTAAAATTAAAATGCTAATTTACAATGTAAATATAAAAGCTAATATTTAATTAACTCTGAAATAGTCTATAAATAATAATTTTTAAAAAAATCAAACAAATTAATAAATAAATATGCAAGCTGCCCTTAATTGGAAGATGAAAATTCTTAAAGGCAGGGTATGTGATTTTTCAAAAACACTTGAAAATTCAGGCCGAATCGCAAAACAAACTTGTAGCCAATCAGCAATAAGGGGCGTGTCTACTCGTGATGTGGAGGAGAGCGCGTTCAGTGCATGGGACGGACATTAGCCGAGCCGAGCGACAAGGAGATAGAGATGGCGGATAAAAAACAAAAGAGGAAAAAATCACTTACTCTGCCTTTAAGGTGCAGTCACATTTAGCGTTGCTCTGCAAAATTTTGCTATTGACAATGGACAGTGGGCCTTTTTGCATGGAAAATGTACCTCAAAGTTCACTAATGTAAATGTGTACTTCAGTGTACTTCAGTATTTATCATTCAACTGAAAAACATTGAAAAAATATTCATGCATTTCCAGTGAACATAAAAACTCTGCACCTCTAGCTCCACCAAACAAAATTGAGAAAATATTGATTGTTCTCAAACAGGTCTCCTGCCGTTGGTTGAGTCAATGTTGCTGCATCAAGATGCAAACAGAGCATTGTTATGATAGTGTTTTTGCATATTAAGCTAGGATAGGAGAAAATATTTGACCACCGAAATAAAAAAGGCTACACTTCATTTAAATATGGTGTCTGACTAAAGTCTTTTTTTTTTTGTAATCAGGAAAATGAATTCTAAATGAAACTGAAGGGTCTTGAGTCATACACTTTCTCATGTATTTGCGCTCTGCAAAATGGGTTTGTTGAATGAAAGAGCTTGTGTCTGTTGGCGACAAAAGTATCCAGTCAATAAAAAAATTGTTTTTGGAAAGTAATTCTTGCATAGAGGATTTATTAATCCTAATAAACGAGCCTCAGAATTCCAACAAATCAAAGATCTCTCGAATTCTATTTGTATTTTATAAGCATGAAATTACTTCCTTCCTTTAAAATCAGTGGTCTGGCTGCTGCTTCAGGTTTGGAAAGGAGTCCAAGCTCTGGATTACGCTCAGCACTCTACGGATGATGTGAACGGGTCGGATGTGTAGCTGTGTCATTTGGCCCAAGCTACTGCACAGTTCATGAACCAGGGTTGGCGGCAGGAATGATCAAGAGTTACTTTGGCATTTGTAGCAGCCAGTGCTTGACAGGATAAAATTAAGTAGATTCTTTGAGAAACTCATCAGATTGTGAAATCTGAATTGTAAAAAAAAATATATATATATATATATATATATATATATATACACACACACACACACACCACTTTAAAATAATATATACTTTTTTTTTATTAATAATCCAACAACTTTGTTGTGTTTTTGTCAAGTCTATAGTTTTCATTAATTTAATTAATGTTTTCAGTTTCAGTTATTTTAGTGCAAAAAGGTCAACTAACTGAACTAAATGAAAATGAGAAATATTGCCTTGGCAATAAATTTAAAAAATATGTTTTTTATTTTATTTTAGAAAAAGGTTTATTTTAATTAATTAATTAAATTATTTATTTATTTAGGTTTTGGCTATAAACATTCTGGCTTTAACTAGAAAACCTAGAAATAAGAGGTTTTGATTATTTGAAGACGTTTCAGCATTTTAATGTACAAAACATTTTCTCTTTTTTGGTGCATGGATTGGCACAGTTAAACGGAATGTATATTAGTAAAGAATATAGAATCAATTTCAATTTACCTTAATTAGCCATAAACAACATACAAGCACCAGGCCTTGTTTTTCTGTACGGTCCATGTGGTATTGTTCGCCTATTCTTAAGCTGTCTGTATAAAATGAGACATTTCCCATCTTTTCCCATGACAGTTCCCACACTCAGTAACACATGCCTGCCTTCAAGCAATATATCCAAGCATTTCAGCATGCGTGACTTCTGTCCCTCATGTAACCCTGTTCTACTCTGACATTCCCCTCTCTTTATGTCTGTTTGTCCTCTCATGTCATCTTTAGCCCAATCCTCATGTCCACCTCTGGTGGCTCCGGCCCACGGGAGGAAGTTTGGCTCAAAGTACCTGGTGGGTCATGAGGTCCATTTCACGTGTTCTCAGGGTTATCGCATGATAGGACGGGGAACACGCGTGTGCCAGGAGAACGGTACCTGGAGCGGAGTCAGCGCCGTCTGTAAAGGTGGGTCAAAAGCTTCAAATGAATGTGTTTCGTACACTGTATATCGTGGAACCTCAACACAAGTGAATTTCACTACATACTATACATATATATAGAGAGAGATACACACACACAAACACCAGTAAATGAGACAAGACAGAAGACTGTCTTGACTTAATTTGAATTAATTCAACAAATTCATTCAAAACCGTTGATTTAAATAGGATAGAAACCAACAACTGAGTCATTGAATCATTCAAGGTCGTTGATTGTTGAAACAAGTGGCTGCCTTTATGAGTGTGTCAACCTATTTGCAAAATGCTGATTCGTTCAGGAACGAATCAAGCATCTGATTCATTCCGGAAAGAGTCATTCAATCAATCATGCAATCGATTCATTCAAAAACACACCTTTATCCAGCAAGTAAACAAGTGGGTGCCTTTTATGAGTGATTCATTGATTCAACTGATTCACTCAAAACGTTAATTTGTTCAGCAATGAAAAGTGAATTAAGTGAATCATTGAATCAGTGAAAGGCAAGTACCCATTAAAAAGTGCCCTCATGTTATAATGCTCTTTTTCTAATGTTTGTATTTATGTATATAATGGTCTTTTCCTGCAATACTGTGTGTTGCTCATTCTCAAGCTCCGCTTGTGGTATAAAGAGCTGATTCATCGCGGACACACAAATGAAAGAACACATTTGTGAGATTTGTTTGCAATGAATTTGAGGTAAATTTCATGCAATCCAGCACTATTTTTGTTTTCTGTCTTAAAGGGGTCATATGATGCTTTTTTAAAGATCATTATTTTAGCAAAACCAGCACTACACACACAGGCAGAAAGATAAGGAGCGCTGAAGAAAGAGAGGCATTCTTCACTCTCGAGCTGCACTGAATGAAGCTCTCGTTAAAGAAGCATTGAATGTCCCGAAACGCAGCGAAACACCTGTACTTGCATTCCTGTCCATGGTGCGTCTCAATGACCTTCATGCTTCGGCTTCAACTGGCTACTGTAAAAAGAGCCAGCTTCATACCTCAGGTTTCAACTCGGACTGAAAATACACTACCGCTCAAAAGATTGGACACTCTCGACTGAAAACATGTTTCTCTTGATCTTGAAAAATGTTTGACCTAAAAGCTTCTGCTCAGGGTTTTTAACAAAAGCTAATCTAAAACCACTACGTTATTTGAACATTTTCGTTACTTGAAAAAAAGTTGACTGAAAAAAAACTTTTGTTAAAAAATGTTTACATTTTGAACTCAAAAGCAGATATGTGAAGCAGTGTTGTTTGTACACTATTATAGTCAGGGGTGCACGTAAGTGGTGCGCAGGTGCGCATGCGTGACCAAAATAAAAAATGCACTGTGTAAATAAGTTAAGACCGCTCATTTGCGTAAACCAACATCGTTGGTGGCTGTTAATGCACAATTACCATTTTAGATCGACAAACTCTAATACTATATGAGATTTCTATTCGAACTCAAAGCATAAGTCTAGGCTATTCGCTGCCGTTTTCAAAGCACAATGCAAAACTGTGACATTTCATTCACTGACGCTCTTCACTGATGCGCATATACTTACAACCTGCCAAAATAAAAACGTGCTGATTTTAAGTTTGAAAATGATGAAAATTAATATAAAAAAAAAAGAGTAAATATTAGCATTTTATTTTTAAGTTTACTATAAAATAATCGTGGATTAGAAACTCAAAAACCAGATAAAGCATCATGTATCATCATCATACATAGCCCACAGATTCACCATGTAACTATATCTGTGTTATTGAGCAGAATTCCTGGACTAAGACACCGAGACTACCATTCTATTGTTGTATTGCGAGCTGGCTAATCTGAAATCCCATTCAGGGTGACAGTACTGAGATAAAGCTTGAATACCAGCGCTTGTGAAAGAAAGTGACTGTGAACACCACAGCTAGCAAAACCAGCACTACACACACAGGCAGAAAGATAAGGAGCGCTGAAGAAAGAGAGGCATTCTTCACTCTCGAGCTGCACTGAATGAAGCTCTCGTTAAAGAAGCATTGAATGTCCCGAAACGCAGCGAAACACCTGTACTTGCATTCCTGTCCATGGTGCGTCTGTCTGACCTTCATGCTTCGGCTTCAACTGGCTACTGTAAAAAGAGCCAGCTTCATACCTCAGGTTTCAACTCGGACTGAAAATACACTACCGCTCAAAAGATTGGACACTCTCGACTGAAAACATGTTTCTCTTGATCTTGAAAAATGTTTGACCTAAAAGCTTCTGCTCAGGGTTTTTAACAAAAGCTAATCTAAAACCACTACGTTATTTGAACATTTTCGTTACTTGAAAAAAAGTTGACTGAAAAAAAACTTTTGTTAAAAAATGTTTACATTTTGAACTCAAAAGCAGATATGTGAAGCAGTGTTGTTTGTACACTATTATAGTCAGGGGTGCACGTAAGTGGTGCGCAGGTGCGCATGCGTGACCAAAATAAAAAATGCACTGTGTAAATAAGTTAAGACCGCTCATTTGCGTAAACCAACATCGTTGGTGGCTGTTAATGCACAATTACCATTTTAGATCGACAAACTCTAATACTATATGAGATTTCTATTCGAACTCAAAGCATAAGTCTAGGCTATTCGCTGCCGTTTTCAAAGCACAATGCAAAACTGTGACATTTCATTCACTGACGCTCTTCACTGATGCGCATATACTTACAACCTGCCAAAATAAAAACGTGCTGATTTTAAGTTTGAAAATGATGAAAATTAATATAAAAAAAAAAGAGTAAATATTAGCATTTTATTTTTAAGTTTACTATAAAATAATCGTTTTTTTAATACTCCCTTTTTATTTTAAAATATAATAGTATTATCACACTTTATTATTTTGTTTATTATTTTAATTGAAAAAACGAAATAAATAAAGTGAAATAATATTATTATCACTATTATTAATTAATTTTTTATAGTTATATTTAATGGGTTACACTATGTGCAGTGTGAGAACCAAACCAAATCTCCAGGTGCTCTTATGAGAACCAGACTGAAAAACCTGATTATAATATTTAGTTTCAGCAATTTTTTATGTGCCTTTATCATTTTTATTTTTTGTATATATTTCTGTTTAGCCTTATTTTTATTACATTTTTTTGTTTTAATCATTTTAATACTTCATCTTACACTTATGCCAATGCAACATACTGTACTAATATTTATATTTAATCTCTGCTATATTTTAATGAACAAAAATGATTTTTAATAGTGTTAGTTAGCAATAACGCTAATGTGAAGATAATTGAGGTGTAAGGTTCCTTATTTAAGGAAATAAGTACTAAAATAAATAAACCCAAATAAAATGGAATACAAACTAGTAAAAAGACAACAACAAAAAAACACACAACAAAATAACTGAAACTTTAAAAAATTTAAATTAAAAATGAATAAAAACTATAATAATATCTCAATGATACTAAAATAACACTGCTTAATTTTGTAGAAAAACAAAGGTAATGTTTTATAAAAAGGTTTGTTAACATTAGTTAACTGCATTAGTTAACATGAACTAATAATGAACAGTTTTAACTAACATTAACAAAGATTAATAAATACTGTAACAAATGTATTGCACATTATTAATGTTAGGTAGTGCATTAACTAATTGGACCTTATTGTAAAGTTATCACATTAAAAAAAACGGATGAAACCACCGTTATGTATGAGTATGAGAACCCATTTTTACCTATAGTAAATAATAATAATAATAATTATTATTATTATTATTATTAATCAATCAAACAATAAAAAAGGTTGTGGCAATTTTTTTAAGCTTACAACTATATTTTTCATTAATGCATATCTCAAAATTCTAATTTTTGTTTATTACAATATTATTTCATCTAATCTGTTTTATTTTCCAATCTGAAGCAGAAACAGGCCTCCATAAGATAACACATCTTCCTCCTTAAATAGTATTCAAAAGCATCCCAGGATGCACCTCATGAGCAGAGCTGTAATCTAAACTGAAGCAGCTCAAACATAGTTTTCATTTCTCACGTTTTGCTCACTACATCACACTTCCATCTGTGCTATTTCATCGTTTTGACACTTTACTATTATTCTAAAATGAGAAAATATTAATAAAGAATAAACAGACAGACCAATTTTAGACTGGCAGTGTACCGCAGTCTGTGTTTTGTATGAAGTCTCAGAGGTCAGAGGTTAAGCTCACGCACACATCTCAATAAGCCGGCCCATGGCCCAATAGGACGCAACTATGCTAAGCATGCTATTGATGACTTCCTTTAATATCGCTGCTGGCAGCATTCGGGACATTCCAAGTGGTACAGTGGGACGCAGTGTGTTTGAAAGGGGCGTGTGTTTGAGAGAGAGTTTAGGTTTAAAGCCTGCACAGACGGTGTAATGTCTATGTTTCTGCAGACGAGGTAAGTCAGTCTATTTTGAGAGTTTTGAGGTACGAAAGCACCTTTCAGAGTTGGTGAAAAAACATAACTATGTTCATAGGCAGTTTTGAAATATTTTGGGGACTGAAGTGAACCTTTTACATCTGCAAATTCTCGCACTTAAGCCTCCTGGGAAAGAAAATAAACAGGAGAAGGATCGTGAGCGCTGTTGTCGAAGAAACATTCCTTTGGGCGAAAAGTCAAAGCTTTTGATTCCAAACCTCCTTTTTCTCATTCACTCTCAGTGTCTTTCTAATTTAATTTCCTTATGTCTGATGTCCAACTGGAGCACGTTCTCCACATTTTGAGGAACTGCTGTGGATTTCTTTTCACACTGGACTTTCCCTGTAGAAAATGTTTCAAAACTTGAAAGCATTTGTGGCACAATGTTGATTACCACAGAAAATTATTTAGACTCGTCCCCAAGCGGCAAACTCCCGCTCTCTCTTGTGAAGCCAACACGGAAGTGACTTAAACTGTAATTCATCGACTGGCCGCTAGAGGCTGGCTGCAAAAGGGAGTCAATCCCATAGACCCCCCATGTTAAAATGCCCAACTTTACAGCAGAAAAAAACATGTTTACAGCCTGGGTCAAAAAATTATTTTGGTCTATATAGCTAATTTTGCCCTTCGTCCCTCAGTTTTTGCCGCTTAACCCTCTGACTTGCACATGATACACATAAGGACACAATATAAAGACTTTGTAACAGAAATAATGACAATTACAAACACAAAAGGAAAAAGTCCAGAACATATGCATAATGGTACACTCTAAAAAATGCTGGGCTTAAAAGGGACAAACCCAGCTATTGGGTTGTTTTGACCCAGCTGGGTCAAAACAACCCAATAGCTGGGTTTGTCACTTTTTAACCCAGCGCTGGGTTATATTTAATCCAGCATTTTTTAGAGTGTAATGAAAATTTGTGTCTAAATGCAAAACATCTAAATGGTACTAAAACAGGCCGCATTTTCTTTATGCCAAATATTATTTATTTAATTTTAACTTATTTAACTTTATACTTTAGTGTCATATTTCATCCCAAAATCAAAAGGGAAAAAACGAATAAATAATAATAATAATAATGCATTTTGGCTATAGCATTTTAACATTTTCATAACAATTAAGCACATCACCCCCATTTTAATTAATGTAATGTGAAATATATATCTATATATTAATTATATTTATATTTATGTTTATTTTTAATTTGTTTATCCATAACAGGAATTATCTTCACTTATTTCTTAACGCAATTCTCTTCAGTTATCTTCACATTAATGTTATTGCTAACTAACACTTTTAAAAACTTGTTTTTGTCAATTAAAATATAGCAGAGATAAAATATAAATATTAAATATAAAAATAGTAAATGTTATTATTACTATGTTGACTTCGCAACTAACTTAAAAAAAAAAGTAAGTTTGTAGTATTAAAATGATTTAAACCAAAACTGAAAAAAAAAAAAATATATATATATATATAAATAGAAAAATAAAAAAATATAAATGCACATAAAAAATTACTGAAACTAAAATAAAAAAAATTAATAAGTACCATAATAGTGTATAAATAATACTAAAATAACACTGCTTCACATATCAGCTTTTGAGTCCTGAAAGTGCAAGTCTGTATATGTATATGTATCCTTATCATAATGCATTGAACTGAAAAATTGATTACACTTGATTTGACTTCATATATAGTTTGTGACAGTATTCCACAATGATGCAAATTGTCTGACCAATCTTCAGCATATTTTTGAAAACATTTACAAATCATCCAAACCAGATACCTGACCCACAGCATTACACCCTATACTTACATCACTACTCTTTTATTACAGAAATAACCACAAATCAAATCAAAAGAATGTGGTTTCAGGGATCATTGCATCAGCTCTTTAGGGATCTCTGCCTAAACATGTGTGGCTAACAGCGCTCTATCTGCTCATCTCTGGCTTCTTCTGTCCACGGGCCTCACAAGCATGCTCTCACTGTCCATTACAGATATTTACAGCAGCGGCAGTAAATTCCCATCCAGAGCAGATGGAGGTTGCCGCCCGCAGCTGCTGCAGACAGATGTTGCGTGGCACAGTAGCTGTTGTAAACCTAACCGACCTCACAAGCGTTTACGATTAGGGACACAAAGCTGCGTGCGGGATACTGTGAATGTGACAGCGGCCGTTTGAGAGAAGCCGCTCAACATTCCCTTCCTCCGTTTGGCCACTCCATTGTTAACATTCCAGAAGATCGGTTTCATTTTACTCTGCCATTCTGTACAGGAAATAGGGAAGAATGTGGGCTCGTTTAACTCCTTCAACAATACAGGTGCTTTCCATGGACACATAAACCTCAGCTCTGTACAGACACGGAGATAAGGATCTGGGACATTTCAACTATTTCTTTCATTCGGCCTTAATTAGGATTCCAAATCCATGATAAAGACGGTATTCCAGATAATACAACAAGTGGCTTTACAAAACACAACCATTCAGGGTGAATCTCATGAAACCAGACATGTTTGGGTCATTTTCACCCCAAAATCAAAAGAAGATTAAGATTTTTTTTTGCTTTGTGACATTATTTTCATGGCAACCCCATAAAAAAAAAAAAAATTTTTTTTTAAATAAATAAATAATAAAACATTTGATTATACATCATGGTAAAAAAAATTTTTTTACTGGCTTTAGTTTATGTTGAATTAAATCATCGATTTAAGTTGGATTAAAAAAATTCATTGTATTACTTTTTTACTGTTCCATTTTTTTTTTTTTCATTAAAAAATGCTATATAAAGACCTATAAAGTATAAATAATAAAAATTGCAAAAGATAAAACAGAATAAGCTTTACAAGCATCTCATGAAAACAAACATTCTTGGGTCATATTTCACCTCAAAATGAAAAGAAAAGTAAAAAACTTTTTTTTTTTGCACTGTGACATTATTTTCATGACAGCATATATATATAAAGTATATAAATAATGTATATAAAATTACATATACATTTTATTTATAGATTGTTAATAATTATTTATTGTATTGCCCTTTGATTGTTTGCACTGTGACATTATTTTCATGACAACACATTTCCCCCATTCTCATTACTGTAAAAATTATATAAAATATAATAGAAATTGTATATTTGCAAATGTATGTATATTGCATATTGCCTTTGATTTATGTTGCATTAAATCATTGATTTAAGTTGGTTAAGTTATTGTATTACATTTTTTTACTTTAATTTTAATTCCATAAAATATTACTATAAAATAATTATAAAGAAAAATGAAAATTGCACACACAAAAAAAAAACCTACACACAACAGATCCGGGTTCATTATGGTAATATAAATGTCATATGATCCATTTTCTGTATGCCAAATATGTTTTAATTTCTCATTTTAAGATTAGTTGCATTAGGCCAACATTTATTTGGGATGATTTGCCATCAAAGCTGTTTGTTGTGAACTGTAACATCATTGATCTCAGCTCCTCAGAGAACAAACACTGGTCTGCACTACAAGGCTGTTGTCTTTCACACAGACGTGAGTGTGTGCGCCAGTAACCCGTGTCAGAACGGCGGCACCTGTGTGGAGGCTCTGAACCAGTACAAGTGCACCTGTCCACACAACTGGAGCGGCAGTCAATGTCAATACCAGACGCAGACAGGTCTGTGTTCCTTTAATCTCTTCTATATGTGTCAACGGCAGACGGAACATATTAACTAGGGGTGGGTGATATCACAAAAATATCATATCACAATTTTTTCAGGAAGGAACCCACGATCTTATCATGATTCTTTTTCATGTTCGTTTTTTAAAGGGATAATTCACCCAAAATCATTTATTCCCTCTCAAGCTGTAACAAATCTGTATGAGTTTCTTTCTTCTGCTGAGCACAAAAGGAAGATATTTTGAAGAATGTTGGTAATCAAACCAATCCATTGACGTCCATAGTATGAAAAAAAAAATACTATGGAAGTCAATGGCTAACAGCAACTGTTTAGTTACCAACCAGTCTTGGGGGGGAACCCACGATCTTATCATGATTCTTTTTCATGTTCGTTTTTTAAAGGGATAATTCACCCAAAAATGAAAATTCTGTCATCATTTATTCCCTCTCAAGCTGTAACAAATCTGTATGAGTTTCTTTCTTCTGCTGAGCACAAAAGGAAGATATTTTGAAGAATGTTGGTAATCAAACCAATCCATTGACGTCCATAGTATGAAAAAAAAAATACTATGGAAGTCAATGGCTAACAGCAACTGTTTAGTTACCAACCAGTCTTGGGGAAAGTTAATACACTACAATATTGCGTTACTCCCTAAAAAAGTAACTAATTCAATTACTTTTATGGAAAGTAATGCGTTACGTTACTTTTGCGTAACGTTTTCTCATCTGGGCTGGGCTTGCTTCTTTATTGCTTGTTTTTGATATAAAAAAGTTCTATTTTTGGCAAATGTAAAAGCATTTGAAAAAGTGAAATGGATACGGAAATGTCAATTAACGTCTGTACAGTAGAGGGCGCAGCTCAAACTAATGCCATTCTGGATTGCATTAACAATAGGACACAGGAGAAGAAAGTAAAACAATAAATAAATAAATAACCCACAAATGTTATGTTTATCTAAAGTCATTTTTGATTATTAGTATGGTTTTTGTAAGCACTCCTGTTTTCTCTCAACATGGGGACAGGAGATCTGTCAGTCAATAAATGGGAAAACAAAGTACCTGCCGTTACTTATTTGAAAAAGTAACTCGTACGTTACTCGTAATGCGTTACCCTCAACACTGTTACCAACATTCTTTGATTAGTTTGATTAGAAGAATGTGGACTTCTTCAGGCTAACAACACTAAATCGCCAGATCACCCACCCCTAATATCAACCACACATTCATGCCTAAAATTAAAAACCCACTAATCATTAGTGGCGACTTTTGCATGTGCAACACACATTTTCAACAGAAAATGCAAGAAATACTTTTGCGATTCCAAATGCAGCTGCTAGTAGTGAAGCATGACACACTTCACCTTTAACCTGTGTTCCGGTCTATAAATGAAAGCATGCGTGTGAATGTTTGTCTGTGTGTTTGTGGGAGGTTAAGCCTCCTTTTTTCCATTTCCTCTCTCGGTCTCTGTCAGCGCCTCCGGAGTGGAGTGTCATGAATGACCCGGCCTTCAGCCGTAAGCCTCGCTGTGCCAAAGTGGACCGAGCTCAGCACTGCAGCTGTGACGCTGGCTTCCACATGAGCGGCACCTCAGACAACAGCATCTGTCAGGGTGGGTCCATCAAACAACCACATATGTGACCCTAGAGCACAAAACCAGTTTTAAGTCGCTGGGGTATATTTGTAGCAATAGCCAACAATACATTGTATGGGTTAAAATTATGGATTTTTCTTTTTATGCCAAAAATCATTAGGATATTAAGTAAAGATCATGTTCCATGAAGATATTTTGTAAATTTCCTACTGTAAATATATAAAAACTTAATTTTTGATTAGTAATATGCATTGCTAAGAACTTCATTTGGACAACTTTAAAGGCGATTTTCTCAATATTTAGATTTTTTTGCACCCTCAGATTCCAGATTTTAAATAGTTGTATCTCGGCCAAATATTGTCCTATCCTAACAAGCCATAGGCCTACATCAATGTGAAACTTATTTATTCAGCTTTCAGATGATGTATAAATCTCAATTTCCAAATATTGACCCTTATGACTGGTTTTGTGCTCCAGGGTCACAAATAAGGATTCTAGTAGAGATCTCAGGATGCATTAAAGCAATAAGCCGCTGGAGGCTGTCCATTACTAGTAAATGCTAAATGTATTATTAACAGTAATTATAAGATGACACTTAATAAGGGCCACTTTTACATGTCAGATCAGATTAAAATAACTCTGAGATTTTCAAACTTTTTTATCAGCCAAACCCCTTTGACCTAAAATATTTACATATTTTAAACAGTTAATATTATAAAGAGTTAACATTTCAATAATTTAACAACACATTTGCATGTTCACAGTTCTCGATTAATGGTCACGTGACATGTAGGTAAACAAATAAAATATTCCATATTTAGTAAGTGTTTCATTTTGATTGTTTTCTTTAATTATTATTTTTAATTATAATTTGACATGATTTTATTAATGATTCAATTAATTATTAGCTTAATTATTAACAGTAGGGTACAACAAATACATTTATTAGGCACATTTTACAATTTTCGGTTTTGTTCAACTGATTTTTTTAAAGGCACAATAATTGATAAGCTGCATGATAATATTTAACTAAACTAACTGACTTTTCCATTTGTTGACATGACATTGTTTGATTCAGATGGTGTTAACATCAGTCAAACCAGCATATTTCAAATTATGATGTTAATAATATCATATAATGGAAAATCATATTTATTGTTACTACTATAAAGCCATATTAAATTATTATGGGATCTCTTTCAAAACGTTCAGAATCTTTACTTTTTAAATATTTTTTCTGTATTTTTAGTGATTGATTTAGAGAAGTATTAACTTAGATGTTATGCAAAACATTACTTCAGGATTTGTATTTGTATCAATGCATGATTTTTAAACAAAACAAACCACTTTTATGATTTATTTTCCCACAAAATGTGTTGTGCATTTTCTGCAGTTATACACTATATGAGTAGTTTTCCTTAAAGGGTTAGTTCACCCAAAAATGAAAATTCTGTCATTAATTACTCACCTTCGTGTTGTTTCAAACCCATAAGACCTTCGTTCATCTTCAGAACACAAATTAAGATATTTTTGATGGAATCTGAGAGCTCTCTGACCCTCCCATAGACAGCAAAGAACGTAAATAACATATGCTGTTCTGTGTCAGCTGAGTCACGCCAAAGTATTCTCGTAGCTTCGTATAATTGCGGATGAACCACTGATGTCACATGGATTATTTTACATATCTCCTTGCTATGTTTCTGGACTTGGGAACATTTCAGTTGCCTTGCTGTCTATGCAGGGTCAGACAGCTCTCAGATTCCATCAAAAATATCTTCATTTGTGTTCCGAAGATGAACGAAGTTCTTACGGGTTTGGAACAATACGAGGGTGAGTAATTAATGACAGAATTTTCATTTTTGGGTGAACTATCCCTTTAAGGTGTGCCTTTAGCCCTGTTGTAGCTTATATTTTATTTTCTTGTCTCATTTCCTTTCTGTCACTGTCTCTTGTCAAATCCACACATGTAATCACATGTTGTGCCCAGATGTGAATGAATGTGAGGTGTATAAGGCTGACCGTGGAGGGCCTCTGTGTGGCCACGCCTGTGTAAACGTCCCGGGATCGTACCACTGCTCCTGTCCCACCGGATACAAGCTGCTCGCTGATGGACGAAGCTGTGAGGGTGAGTGAGAAACGCTCACACACTCTTAAACATAAGGGTTGAGAATAGTGGTGTTTTACAGCCTGTTGTCTCAGGACAGTAAGAAATAGTTCACCTAAAAATAAATGTTTTTTTACTCACCCTCATGTCGTTCCAAACCCGTATGACGTCTTTGCTGAAAGGCCGTCTATTTTTAGTGGTTTGAATGTGAATCTGAAAAAGCGACAGGCAGGACATACTCTGTGAAAGACATTTGGACACCTTACAAAGACCTGCAGGGGTAAATGAAGTGGGTAGATGAAGACAAATAGTGAGGATGTGGAAGAGAAGCGCTTCAGTCTGGTTTTGGCTGGTGGGTGAGCGTGATTTCACCAAGTACAACATGTTCCTGGATCAACATATAACTTTTCAGGAAATATCTGTTTTAGGCTTTAAATCAGGGTTAGGTGCTTCTACACCCTTGTTAATCAGCTATCATTTCCCTCTAATTTTAAGAATAAATTATGGGTAAGGTTAGTCTATGTTTTTGGACAATAATGTTGATCCAGGATCATCAAAAGATGTTGATCCAGGAACATGTCTTACTTGGCAAAATCACGGCGACCTTGGCTGGTGAGTCTTAGGAACATTTGGAGAACAAAAGTGAGAGAGATCTTTTGGCTGATCATCCAGCAGTGTTGATATGAATCAATCGTGCAAATAAAATAAAACTATATAAAAAAATAAAATAATTTCAGTAGTAGCATGAATAAATAAATAAATACATACATACATACTGTACATACATACATAAAGTATTTGACCTCACTAATCAACTCGATTTTCGTGACCCATCCCTAATTTTTATTTAGTGTAAGTTTGATTTTTAAATTAAAGGGTTAGTTCACCCAAAAATGAAAATTGGCCCATAAATTACTCACCCTCAAGTCATCCTAGGTGTATATGACTTTCTTCTTTCAGACGAATCCAGTCGGAGTTATATTAAAAATGGTCTTTGATCTTTCAAGCTGTTTAATGCCACTCAGCGGGTGTTGCATGCATCAGTCCAAAAGAAGTTAAATAAAAAGCGCCCATCCATAAAAAAAAAAGTGTCTCACACGGCTCTGGGTGGGGGGGGGACAAAGGCCTCCTGTAGCGAATCGATGTGTTTTTGTAAGAAAAATATCCATATTCAAAACGTAAAAATCACTTTAATGTAGCTTGCACCAACAGTTGTACACGGAAGCAGCTCCGGGCGGATGACGTATGAGTTCAGCGTTGCAATAATTTTCATTTTTGATATAAGGGGTCTTGTTGTATTGTTTGTATGTATTTTAAAATTTAAGGCTGTTCCTTTTTTTGTGTCTGCCACGCAGTGTTGCCAAGTTTTGGAATTACTACTTTAACACTGTTCCCGCGAGTTGTTCTTCAGGTCCGCAGGTTGAAGCGACCCCAATAACGTGATATTTATCCCCTGGAATGCGAATTTTACCAGGGGAACCCAGCAAAAAAACGTGTATTTCACCCCCCGAAACGCAATTGGGCTAGTTTTGGGCTAGTTTTGAGTATAAATTGGGCGGATTTTGTTGTGAAAACCTGGCAACCTTGCTGCCACGTGAAGCAAAAAATAATATCATTCTGATATGTTTTGTATTTCCTCCCTGAACAGTTTAATTGCTGTTTGCTACTTTGTATTACCGTAGTAACTTGTTGTGTAGCCAACTATGATTTTAAACAGCAGATTACCTTTCTAGTTTAAATTCTGATTATCTTAAAATTGTAAATAAAATAAAATATGTATAATAGTAAATAATCAGAATTTCAAATAGAAAGTAATCTGTTATTTCTTCCACCTGGCCAATGAAACTCTTTCTATAAAATAGAATATAAAAAAAATTAAATTAAATAAAAAAATTTAAAAAAAGTTTTATTTTATTCTGCCAGGTGGAAGAAATTTGGCTTTAATACAGGAGTTTCAGGAGTTAACTGTGTTTATAGAGCAGATAATATTCTAGTTGAAATTATGATTATTTTAGAATACAATTATAAATAAAATAAAATAAAATATTTATCATCTACATGAATAAAAAAAAACTGAAAATAATCTGCAAGTAATTTCTTACACTTGGTGAATGAAAATAATAAATAAAATAAAATAAAAAGCATTTAATTGGGCAGGTGAAAGAAATGTGGCTTGATTACAAATGTTTGTATATATACAGCAAATAGACGGTAACAAAGATAGCAATATATACATAAAATAAGGTATGAAGGCAATATGCAAATACTAATAATTTATGCATGTAAAATGTATGCATATAACTTGCATGAACTTGTAAGTAATGTTATGGAGTGTTGGATGTGCAATGACATGGGTCCATACAGAAAATGTAAACAAGAGATAGAGATTTTAAATAACAATAATTCTAGGAATATATTTTAAGGACACATAAACTTTAGATCAGGGCTATTCAACTAGCTTCATTTGAGGGCCGGATTATGGAACTGAAAATTTGAAGGGGACCAAGGGGGTGGGGGCCATCCCAATCTCTTTCTGGGGGGGCCTATAAAATTTGAAATTAAATTGAAATGCATATTCAGCAGTAAAATGAACTAATATTACCAACACCAAGATCTATAAAAGGTTAACACAGTGCTGTCTGTCAATCAATTAAAAAATAATGAATTAATCCCACATTTTTCTGTAATTAATCATGATTAATCGCATATTTATATATTTATATTGTCATAATTTCACGCTGAACCTCCAAATTAATGTAGAAACAACATAAAGATTGTATATTTTAAGTACGTGTTTAATGGCATCTTTTTACTAAGTAGCCTATTGTTAATGAAGTACTGATACCAATACTGCTACTGCTGTCTCTACTAAATGCACTTTCTTTCAATTTTACCTATTAATTATAGCCATTCAACATTACAGTATAATTGAAAGCCATTATTTTTTACATTTAATAGGCTCTGAAATATATAACTTTCAATTTAAGTGATTTTAACACAATCTTCACAAACTATAAATTGTATATGCATAAACGATATTGGTTAATTTGTATTCAAGCTACAAAAGTTAATCAGAGACTAGAGCAGTCAAGTGATTTCTCTTTTTCTTTTGTTCTTTGATTTACATCAATGACAGACTTCAGCGCTGTCTCTTTAAAACCTGATGACGCGGATCTGACACATCCGATTTTCTCCAAACTTTCAGTCATTTAAGACTTTATAACTCAGTTAAGAACACGTTTATGAGGTAACTCGCCAAAACCGTGCATTTTGACATAATTGTGTGTGTTTTTGTCAGTTGAAGCGCTACTGGCACGCTGTCTGAAGCGTCTCAGCGTATGTGTACAATACAGCCGAACGCGCAGCCTTTCAAACTATACTTCATTAAAGCAATAAGCCCCAAGAAGCTGTGGTTTACAGTGAATTTATAACAGCTAAGGGGCATTGTTAGGCACGACGTGAAGCGGAGTGCCTACAACCACCTTAGCTGTTATAAAGTCAAATAAAGTGTAATGATATTAATAAAAACATTATTCTTCAGCCAAACAATGTAGTTGTTACGTATCCGGTCCATGAACTTCCGTCTGTTAGCCATCAGAGGTCACCCTTTCCATTTTCATTGACTCTCGCACTACACACTGTTGCATATCACCCCGGACTACATATCCCATCATTCATTGCACTGATTGCACACAGCACTGATTGCACACAGCTGTTTCATATCACTCACTCACTATTTAACACTCATTCTCACTCCTTTCTAGCTGCCGAGTATTGTATGCGCTTATCGCCAGCAGTGATAGCTACTCTACAGAGCCCTCGTTAGCTTCCTAGCCTAGCCTAGCCTAGATTTCATCAACCAGTTCTAACACAATAGCAGCTTGAATCCCTGCACTCACTGGATGCATTTCAAAGTGTGGGCATCTCTTGAATGAGATGCTTTAAGGAGAGTATGCCCCAGTAATGGTGACTTATTAATCTAATGCTTTACGCCAAGGACGCAGAAGGAGAGCTCTGAATAGCCCAAATGCAGCAGTTATTCACAGGATGACAGACACCCTCATAGACCCTCTGCAAATGTCACGATGATACACATAAACAAACAGCCCATAAACACAAGAGCCACGTTAGAGTGTATTTAGTGTACATAGAGCCGGCCTGAAATCTCCTGAGCGTCTACATCTCAGCACAAGGTTTTAGACAAGCCCCAATCAATAGAGGAGTCAGCTGAGGGACAGAACCTGAGGAAGGTCGTCATGGCGATAACATCGACAACAGCAAGGATAAACAGCATAGAAGTGATAAAAGAGAATAGACGGAGTTAGAAGGGAAAACAAATAACGATTCCTAACACCGTGTTTACACCAGACACAAGCGGCACGGCGCGACAAAATACTATAGAACCACTGATCTATAACAGAGATTCATTATATATAGATCAGTGTATAGAACTCATAATCAGTGATGCTGTCTATACTGGATGCGGCACGGCGTGACACGACAAGTCCCCGACAGTAAACTGCTATAGTGTTCTATTTATGACGTGCCGACACAAATTTCAAATGATTTTCAACGGTCGCTTTGTCGTGTCCAGTGTAGACAAACTGTAGCTGATGCGGCGCGGCGCAACACGACAACTGTCGCGTCCGGTGTAGACACGGTGTAATGGTTGCCTGCTACATTACAATACATAAAATTTTACTTACCACATAAACAGAGTAAGGAGAGATGACTGAGGACGATGGCGAATGATTTGCAGATCCTCAGTACCACTGACATACATATAATCTTGTAAAATGTGTGGTAAGTACTGCCGCTCCATAGTATAAACAGAGTACGTGCGATCGCGAATCTTGAAAGTGAAAGTGAAACTAAAAAGCGATCGTGCATTCAAAAGCACAATGCCAGTTTCAATGCCAGGTATAATAGCGGCTCCCTGATGCCCAAAATATATATGTAGTATAATTACCCAATGATATAACTGCGAGGAAAAATATTGAAATATATATTTTCCTCCCATCTCGTATTTATTCCCTTTAGGGGTTCCGCCTACACGTCATTTTCTTTCCGAACACGGTATTGGGATGCGGCGGATTGCGGGGGGATGGGGGGGGAATCACGATGCCGGCTCAACATCGTGATGTCTATCAGCCATCGGCGATGGACGATGGCATCGTCTATCGGCCCAACCCTAACCGATAACACTGTCTTTGTACTCGGTTAAACTAGAGTTGTGGATATCTCATAACTCCCTCATAAACGCTTGTCAACACTGCCGTCTATGTTGCGGTCTCCGTAGATTGTTGTTGTTGTTGCGTCTTTTTCTTTTCTTTTTCGGCTGGCCCGGGCCAGTGTTGCCACCTTGCGGACAAACTAATTAGTGCAAAAACAATTCAAGGCAAATATGCGACCTTCGCGTACTTCTCTCTCCGGCCGGATGAAGATGATTGGTGGGCTGGATTTGGCCCGCGGACCACCAGTTGACTAGCCCTGTTTTAGATGGTCAAGTGATTGAAAAGTACAGTATCTTGTATATCAAGTGTTTCAACACAGGTGATGCTGTTACAATGATGATCTAACACATAAATCACATCTACCATCACAGAACTGTACGCAAATGCCCTCATGTAGCCAGCATTTCCAACTCTCTATTTTCCTCTATTCTTCTTCTCTTTCACTCTATTATTCCTCCCCTCTCTGACTCTAATGTCTCCCTCTCCTCCGGACGCTCCAGATGTGGATGAATGTCTTACACAACAGCACAACTGCAGCCGTGGCACCACCTGTATCAACACCGGAGGAGGTTTCCAGTGCGTTAACCCCGAGTGTCCGCACTCGCACGGCAACACCAGCTACGTCAAGACATCACCTTTGTGAGTGAGCATACAGCACACCTGATGACCTACTGCATACAACTCCACTGGAACCTGCTTTACTAACGAGTAAATACCACACAGGAGACTTCACAACTGATTCCAATAGAGCAGGTTACTAAACTAGCAACACTACTCTAAGAATCCAATCGCAAGAGATAAAACCTATTTAATACATATTGATAGTTTCAACTATTTCTGAGCGATAAAAGATAATCGTAGAGAAAAGTAGAGTGTGACTTGACTGGATCATGAAAAGTGAATGGAAATCTGAAAAAAATGTGAAATGTGAAAAAGGACATACTAAGTCATAATTATGGGATAAAAGTTAGAATTGTGATATACTAAGTTGTAATTATGAAATAAAATTATCTTGAAATTTAGTTGAAATTATGAGATAAAAATACTGTTATGACAAATGTAGTTGAAATTATGAGATAAAATACAATTATGACAAATTATTACAAATCGGTCTATGACAAATCATTATTTAAATATTACATAATTATTATTTATTAATATAAATTAATTAGTATATAAATAAATGTATATGTATAAATTTTTTATTTGAATTATTATTATTATTATTGTGGAAAGTAGTCCATACAACTTGCTATATTCCACGTCCTAAATAATACAATAACTTTGTGTGAAGAACAGACTGAAATGTATGACCTCAAACCTGCCTGTCACTTTGAACTGTTGCTCTATACAAAAGACCTACAGTATGTGATGATTTTATCCATTTTAGTTTTAATAGCATAACAGGTGAGTAAATAGTGACAGAATTCTCATTTTGTTTTTAAAAGCATTGTTAAAACTTCTTTGCAGGTGATGATTTAGACTACATTTGGAAAACGTGAGAAAATGACAGAGCAAAGCATGTTTTTCAGCTTGTGTTTCTATAGCAAACACACATGTCTGTCTCCTGGAGTCCTTCACAGCACTGGGGGCCATGAATGCCTCCTCTAAATCACTTGCCACTTGCTTGCGGTGTAATTAAAGTGGGTTACAACCATTTGTTTTTCTTGCATGACACTTTTATGCTCGTTTATTATGCAAGCTGTTTTTAAGCTGTGAATGGGCCCTTTGTGTCCTGCTAAATGCAAGAAGCTGTGATCTGTAAGTCACTAAACCTTACAGGCACACATGCAGCTTGGTAAAAGCACCAGAAATACATAAAAGCATAACTGTGGCATGGTTCATGTTAGGATGCTATTCATATTGAATATATGAATACTGAAAATAAACTGTAAGGAGATTGATTACTGTTAAACGTCTGCCTACCTTTTAAGCAAGTACTGGAAGTATTTTTTCAAGGTTTAGCTGGTTAGCATGGTCCAGTTAGTCTCTGCTGGTAGATGCTGGTAACTACACTACCTGGAAGCAAAAATATTTTTTTCCATTGACAGTCATTTAAATACAGAAGCCTATTTCCGCCACATAGGGGGGACAAAAAACATTCTTTACCAAATGCTTTGCACAATTATTATTGTGAGATTAAAAATGTGTAATTATGAGAGAAAAAGTCCAAATTATTAAAATTATTAGAACAAAATTATGCAATTATTCGAAACAAGTCATAAATACGACATACTAAGTCATAATAATGAGATGAAGAGACAGAATTATGACATACTAAGTCATAATCATGAGATAAATGTTGGAATTATGACATACTAAGTCAATTATAAGTCAAAATTATGACGTAAAAATTGACATACTAAATCATGATTATGAAATGAAAATAGAATTGACATACTAAGTCATAATTATGAGATAAATGTCAGAATTATGACAAAGCAAGTCATGATAATAAGTCAAAAGTATGACAGAAATCTAAATTATGAGATTAAAAGTCAAAATTGTGACATACTAAGTCTCATAATTGTGACTTTTCAATTTCATCTCAATTATGACTTAGATTGTTTAATTTGGATTTATCTCATAATGACATATAAAGTCATAATTATGAGATAAGTCAGAATTATGACATACTAAGTTATAATTATGAGTTGAGTCAGAATTATGACATACAAAGTCAAAATTATGAGATGAGTCAGAATTATGACATGCTAAGTCAGAATTATGAGATAAGTCAAAATTATTAGATACTAAGTCATAATTATGAGATGAGTCAGAATTATGACATGCTAAATCAGAATTATGAGATAAAAGTTAGAATTATGACATACAAAGTTATAATTTTGAGATGAGTCAGAATAGACAGAATTATGACATACTAAGTCATAATCATGAGATAAATGTTGGAATTATGACATACTAAGTCAATTATAAGTCAAAATTATGACGTAAAAATTGACATACTAAATCATCATTATGAAATGAAAATAGAATTGACATACTAAGTCATAATTATGAGATAAATGTCAGAATTATGACAAACAAGTCATGATAATAAGTCAAAAGTATGACAGAAATCTAAATTATGAGATTAAAAGTCAAAATTGTGACATACTAAGTCTCATAATTGTGACTTTTCAATTTCATCTCAATTATGACTTAGATTGTTTAATTTGGATTTATCTCATAATGACATATAAAGTCATAATTATGAGATAAGTCAGAATTATGACATACTAAGTTATAATTATGAGTTGAGTCAGAATTATGACATACAAAGTCAAAATTATGAGATGAGTCAGAATTATGACATGCTAAGTCAGAATTATGAGATAAGTCAAAATTATTAGATACTAAGTCATAATTATGAGATGAGTCAGAATTATGACATGCTAAATCAGAATTATGAGATAAAAGTTAGAATTATGACATACAAAGTTATAATTTTGAGATGAGTCAGAATTATTAGATACTAAGTCATAATTATGAGATGAGTCAGAATTATGACATGCTAAATCAGAATTATGAGATAAAAGTTAGAATTATGACATACAAAGTCATAATAATGAGATGAGTCAGAATTATGACATGCCAAGTCAGAATTATGAGATAAAAGTTAGAATTATAACATACTAAATCAGAATTATGAGATGAGTCAGAATTATGACATGCTAAGTCATAATTATGAGATAAAAGTTGGAATTGACACACTAAGACATGATATTAATCAGAATTATGAAAAGTCAAAATTATGACATACTAAGTCATTAGGAGTTCAAATTTATGTAATCAGTCAAAATTGTCAAAACATCATTTTGACTTAAATTTTATCTCAATTATGACTTAGTATGTCATAAGTTTGACTTTATATAATTATGATGTAGTATGTCAATTTACATTTTTTTCTCATAATTATGACATTAAATGACAAAGAATAATTTTTTTCTTATGCAGTGGAAATGAGCTTCCAAAAGTAGCCATGGATTCTGAAAGATTCTTTTGCAAGCAACATATAAATCACCAATATTTCATTATTTAATAGTATTTTGTTTTTTTCATCGTTTTTTCATTTGTTTTTTACAATGTTTTTTAATTTTTTCATTCTTAAAAATGTGTAATGGGATAACCACTAAAGTAAAGTTCTTGGGACTGTGTGGGTGTTCTTGCTTATTAAAGTAGGTTTTGGAACAGATCTATAGTGTTTCAAGCACAATTAATGATGTAAAGTACTTTTTTGCCCTCTACCGCAGCCAGTGTGAAAGGAATCCCTGTCCCATGGAGAGCCGCTCCTGTCCATTTGCCGCTAAGACCATTTCTTACCACTACCTGTCTCTGCCGTCCAACCTGCGCACCCCGGCCACGCTGTTCCGCATGGCCACCGCGACGGCTCCGGGTCGGCCGGGTCCGGACAGCCTTCGCTTTGGCATCGCAGGCGGAGGTGACGCCCGCAGCATGTTCGTGATGCAGCGCTCAGACCGTCAGACCGGAGAGCTGATCCTGGTCCAGCCGCTGCAAGGCCTGCAGGAGCTCAGCGTGGAGGTGGAGATGTCCGAATACGCCGACCGCACCTTCCAAGCCAAACATCTGGCGCGGGTCCACCTTCTGATTTCACCCTACGAGTTCTGAAGAGGCTGGTCGCTGTCTAAATTGAGTGTTGATGTTTAGACTTGAAGAGGAAAGAATGTTTTCCTTGTTGCTAAAGCTGAATGATAGAGTTGTTCTCAGATGCGGCTCGATTTTGAAGCAGGGATAGCGTAAAACTGTAAGATATGGAAAGTACAGTGGAAAGTCATGCTTATGTGGAAGTGAAATAATGATTTTTATGGCAATAACTAAAAAAAAAAAACAGTTGATACATTTGTGGTTAAAGGTGAAGTGTGTAATTTTTCACTTTCTCTTGATACTGTTTAATAAACTTCTGTGCAGGATCAATCAAATTTTAAACTTTTAAATACATTTTTAAGAGCTGCACAATGAAATGAATGCTGAGTATCCAAACAGAACAAACCCCAGATTCTTTTACTAATTAAAGCACTCACATTTATTTAATTAAATCATATCCATTTAAAGTTTAATAATCACATTAGGCTATTTTATGTCCTCTTTTTCCATCCACAAATTTAAGACATTTTAAAATGATAATTAAGACTTTTGTTATATCATTTAAGATACTTTTTTTTTTTTTACCTTAAATTTAAGCCTTGACACTTTTGCCCTGTTCGTCTGTCAGTCAACTTCTAGCTCAACCAGTGGCGTGAGTTTGGGGGCGGGACTACCTGTTTTTTTTTACGTTACGTCACAAAAATTACACACTTGACCTTTGACAAACCATTTCACAAATCTCATTCAAAAATTACAGTAATAGCCAAATGTGAAACATACAAGGTTGTTTCTTTTAAATGTGTTTAACAATATAGGTTGAGTTGTAAAAAGGTGCGAATGCTGGGAATTAACTACGACGATAGCTTTATGATTGGTTAGATCAATCAGTAAGGAGGAGAACATGGGATCGTGTTTAAGAGCTAAAGAAGGAAAGTCTAAAGACACAAGAATCAATTCAACCTGATGAACAGAACAGTAAGTTGTTCTTTTTTTATTTCCTTCTTCTGCTTCAGTACATGGTTAAATTCAGCTTGTAAATATGCACTGCTGTCAATCAACGGGGTTCAAACAGACTGAAATGAACAACAGCACTTAGCATCTACTACATGAGAGAAGTGCCTATTTTTAATTACTGTTCGTTTATGTTTGTTGGATGTTTTATAATAAGAACAACAAAGTCTGAACGTTGCATTTTTTGTAATTTTGCATTTGAATATGATATGTTGCTCTTTGTATCTGTCGCTGAGTTTATATCAGGTTTGGTATCTAATACTGAAATCAACGGCTGTTTCACACATTATTGCATTCAACTTCTGTCTTGCACACACATGTTGAATGTTTCTTAATTAAAGTCAGAAATTAACTTTTTTTTTTGTCTTTTGGTTTCTTTGATCTTACATAGAATGATCTGCAGATTTACAATCAATTAATCAGAATGAAAACAAAGTGATCCGACACTGGCATTATTCATCTCTTTGATCTTTGATGTTGTTTTGATCCAGGACATTACAAATTTGAATTTGAATTCATTCTTAAAGGGACAGTTCAGTTATAATTTAAACCTATTTAAATATAAACCAATTGTTTTTTGTTTTTTTTGGTGAACTGTGCCTTTAAGTTAATTAGCATATACACTACCATTCAAACGTTTAGTGTCAGTACCATTTTTTTTAAAGAAATGAAAACCTTTTCAGCAAGGATGCATTAAAGTGATCAAAAGTGACAGCAAAGACATTTATAACATTACAAAACATTTCTATTTCAAATAAATGCTGTTTTTTTTACTTTCTGTTCATCAAAGAAACATTAAAGGGGTCATATGATGCGATTTCATTTTTTCCTTTCTCTTTAGAGTGTTACAAGCTCTTGGTGCATAAAGAAGATCTGTAAAGTTGCAAAGACTAAAGTCTCAAATCCAAAGAGATATTCTTTATAAAAGTTAAGAGTTAGTCACACCTACCTATTGTTTGTAAGATTTGATTTGATCTGGTAATTGATTTGACTTGAGCAGCAAATCAGCATATAAGAATGATTTCTGAAGGAATACTGGAGTAATGATGCTGAAAATTCAAATTTGCATCACAGGAATAAATTACATTTAAAATATAATGAAAACAGTTATTTAAAATGGTAATAATATTTCACAATATTACTGTTTTTATGGTATGGCTTATCAAATAAATGCAGCCTTGGTGAGCAGAAAAGACACCAAACTCCCACTTCGGGGTGGAACGATCTCATATTTTAGTTTAAATGAGTACTGAAAAGGCAAAAATCTTCAGAATTCGCTGGTTAGTCATCAAAATCGATTGTCAAGTTAACATGTGACCAGTAATATGACCTTAAGAAGAATGCAAGGAACAATAACAATCAGGAAACTAAAGAGTATTTCTCAGTGTTTGTCAATGACGTGTTTGCTAGAAAGAGAAATGGACACTAGTGGGCCTAATGTTGAGCACATGTGGCTGTCCAGTGCCTTTTCTCTCAGAAGATCAAAAGAGCCACAAGCTTCCTGAAGGCAGCACATGTTCAAAGGACGGTCGGGTGCTGTTTTAAAATGACAATGCACTTCAACTGTAAAATCTTTGCATAATCACTGAGAAACAGCTCTACTCTCGGTCCAACGGCCCAGTTTGAAGCTTTCAAAAGGTTTTAAGTACAATGAGATTTGCCAGAGAAAACTAAACGGCCCAAGACATAATTTAACTTTCACTACAAGCAATAAACATTGACATTTTGCGGGAAGGAGTGATAAGCAAAGAAAGTAAGTAACTATTTACTCACCCTCATCTCGCTCCAAACCTGCATGGCTTTCTTCAGGGAAACACTGATGGTTTTCAGAAATGTTCACACTGCTCTTTTCCATACACTGAAAGCATACAGTCAATATATTTAAAGCGATCCATATATGTGCATTATTTTTCAAGTCTTCTGACTGAAGCCCTATGATACAGTAACTTTGTATGAGGCATTTACCGTAATGTAGTAATTCCGTAATAGTTTGAGATGCTTGTGAACCCAGTAAACCTGCCTGGTGTTGAGGTGTTTCTTTCAGAGTTTGAGTGTTTTCATTAATTGGTCTTATTTTTATCTTATTTTTTGGAAAGGACTGGACTGCAAAAAAAGAGGGTAAAAAGTAGTGGGGGGGGGGGTCATGTATCAGTAAAACCACACATGTTTGCCATTGGAAAAGTAGATTGTTATCTTGACTATGTTTAGTTCTGGTTCTGGTTTATGTTCCTTGGTTTAAGACTCAAAGTTCACAGATTAGCTCAAAGACTCTGGGGTGGGGGGGGGGGTCATGCATCAGTAAAACCACACATGTTTGCCATTGGAAAAGTAGATTGTTATCTTGACTATGTTTAGTTCTGGTTCTGGTTTATGTTCCTTGGTTTAAGACTCAAAGTTCACAGATTAGCTCAAAGACTCTTACGGACTTGTAGATGTTTTGTGGCAAGTGTTATTTTAGTATCATTGAGAAACTATTATAGGTTTTATTGATATTTTGAATATTTTTATCATTATTTATTTATTTCAGTTAAAGTTTTAGTAATTTTGTTGAGTTTTTGTCATTTTTATTAGTTTAAAAAAATAATTTTTGTTTTTATTATATTTGTACACTGAACAAAATTATAAATGCAACACTTTTGTTTTTGCCCCCATTTTTCATGAGAGTATATATATTTTTTACATAATTAATTATTAATAATTAATTGTATTATTTAATATTATCATTTCATTTTTATTATTAATTAATTTTTATTCAACTTTACTTTAGGTCCAAGTACCAGAGAGATAGATGGGGAAAATTGGTAATACTCGATAAATCCTTAGCTTAAAAAAATTTTTTTTTTTTGTTATTTTAGTACATAAACCCCTGTTTTCATAGACAAGGCTCAAGGCTAGTCCCAGACAATAATGCAAGTTTGAGCTGTCTCAAATAAAATTATCTTGCTCTGACATATCTTAAAATATGTCAGTGCCATTGTTTTGTCCCAAGATGCACACATGTAAAACAAAATGTTTTCTAAGGTATTTTTATCAAAACTAAGCTAAGCCCCGTCTGTGAAACTGGGCCCAAGTTATATCAAAATAACAACAAAACCCTGATGCTGAATTTACTTATTTAACACTTGTATTCAGCAAGGATGCATTAAATTGATTAAAACGGCCAGTAAAGACATTTATAATGTTACAAATCTTGTTTTTAATCTTATTAGAGATAAGCAGATGGGTTAAAATGAAAGCTCCGCAGGCAAAATGCTTTACATTGCTCAAATTACAAGTTATGAGGCTTAGTGGATGCGCAGAATTTATGTATAAATCATAAAGAAATGGACAGAATAACATTCATAACACAATTGTTTTGATCAAGTATAAGAAGACGTGCTGTATTACCATTTAGTTAGACATGCCCCCTTGTGGCCTTACTGGAAATATAGATGATGATAATAATACATATGGAACATAATGTCGTTCCAATGCATATTACTTTTTTTTTTCTTTGATGGAAAACAAAAGGATAACTATAAGGATGTTCACGCTGCTCTAACTAAAGTGATTGTAGATGAAGACTGCCTACCTCCAAATATAAAAAACACAATAAAAATAGATTTAGTATTCTGGAGAGCCGGTGTATAATTAATTGTATTATTTAATATTATCATTTCATTTTTATTATTAATTAATTTTTATTCAACTTTACTTTAGGTCCAAGTACCAGAGAGATAGATGGGGAAAATTGGTAATACTCGATAAATCCTTAGCTTAAAAAAATTTTTTTTTTTTGTTATTTTAGTACATAAACCCCTGTTTTCATAGACAAGGCTCAAGGCTAGTCCCAGACAATAATGCAAGTTTGAGCTGTCTCAAATAAAATTATCTTGCTCTGACATATCTTAAAATATGTCAGTGCCATTGTTTTGTCCCAAGATGCACACATGTAAAACAAAATGTTTTCTAAGGTATTTTTATCAAAACTAAGCTAAGCCCCGTCTGTGAAACTGGGCCCAAGTTATATCAAAATAACAACAAAACCCTGATGCTGAATTTACTTATTTAACACTTGTATTCAGCAAGGATGCATTAAATTGATTAAAACGGCCAGTAAAGACATTTATAATGTTACAAATCTTGTTTTTAATCTTATTAGAGATAAGCAGATGGGTTAAAATGAAAGCTCCGCAGGCAAAATGCTTTACATTGCTCAAATTACAAGTTATGAGGCTTAGTGGATGCGCAGAATTTATGTATAAATCATAAAGAAATGGACAGAATAACATTCATAACACAATTGTTTTGATCAAGTATAAGAAGACGTGCTGTATTACCATTTAGTTAGACATGCCCCCTTGTGGCCTTACTGGAAATATAGATGATGATAATAATACATATGGAACATAATGTCGTTCCAATGCATATTACTTTTTTTTTTCTTTGATGGAAAACAAAAGGATAACTATAAGGATGTTCACGCTGCTCTAACTAAAGTGATTGTAGATGAAGACTGCCTACCTCCAAATATAAAAAACACAATAAAAATAGATTTAGTATTCTGGAGAGCCGGTGTATGTTAATATTATCACTATTAGCTTTCACAGAACAGACAAAATGACACTTTCACGTTCAACTGTCTTATCAAACATTTTCTGTCACCTTCAGGACATTGTGAAGCCTTTTAAAAAACAACATGGCATAATAAAACGCATAACTCGCAACGCCTTACAATTTGACTGTAATAAAGAGTCTTTTATTGCAACCCACATTGTTGAACATGTATGAAACATGGATAAACATGCGTGTAGCCAGAAAATAGACAAGACCTGAGCTACAGGACATCAAGTGTGCTTTTTGAATAGTGCGAGCTCACATTTGTGATGTGATGATTTTACCGCGATACAGCAAAAAAAAAAAAGGACAGAAGTGAGTTAAGGCTTCAGTAATGTATGCATCTACACAGAGATCCAAGATACATACACTTTTCCTCAAACAGAAAGACAAATGCATTTAAAAGAATATTTCACCCAAAAATTAAAAAGACACCCTAATGTTGTTTCAAACCCATTTAACGATATAGCTTCAAATTAGTGTCTTGTCAAACTATTAATCGCATCCAAAATAAAAGTTTTTTGTTTACATACTATATGTGTGTGTACTGTATACACATACAGTATATATTTTGAAAATATGTACATGTATATATGTGACCCTGGACCACAAAACCAGTCATAACGGTCAATTCTTTGAAATTGAGATTTATACACCATCTCAAAGCTGAATAAATAAGCTTTCCATTGATGTATGGTTTGGTAGGATAGGACAATATTTGGCCGATATACAACTATTTGAAAATTTGGAATATGAGGGTGCAAAAAAATCTAAATATTGAGAAAATCGCCTTTAAAGTTGTCCAAATGAAGTTCTTAGCAATGCATATTACTAATCAAAAATTACGTTTTGATATATTTACAGTAGGAAATTTACAAAATATCTTCATGGAACATGATCTTTACTTAATATCCTAATGATTTTTGACATAAAAGAAAAATTGATCATTTTGACCCATACAATGTATTGTAGGCTATTGCTACAAATATACCCATGCTACTTATGACTATAATTTATCATTTTTTTTCCCTTTGAAAATAAGGACTTGTTCAAGTGACTTGTCTGATTAAATAAAGCTTAAATAAATAAATAAAATGTCCATAAAGTAACTTGCAGTAACTACCATGCTTTTTATGTACAGGTTGCATAACTGTCTATTATTGTGGTATTATCAATTTCAAGTTTACCTGCTCCTAAGTGTCATATTAAAAATGAATAAATTAAACCAAACTGTGATAGGTCGTTTTACATGCAAGTCAGATTCTTAAGTGGGCACTTCTTGGCCACACTGAAGCTGCAAAATGCACCAGACGTTATGCTGATAGTCAAAGCTTGGCTCTTCGAGACTAATGAGCATCTGTCTGCAGGATACTTTCAAAAGCATGTTTAAATCACGCACATTCAATGCAAATGGCGGCTGAAGTGCCAGACACGGCCTCATTACAGAAAATTACCATCAGCTGATCTTTGATCTTTACAAAATCTTCACTTCCTGCATTGGTGAAATGTGAAGATTTTC
>NW_015641068.1:114899-118834 GCF_001515625.1 Sinocyclocheilus rhinocerous
TCAAACGATTAATCGCATCCAAAATAAAAGTTTTTCTTTACATAATATATGTATGTGTACTGTGTTTATTTATTATGTATATATAAATACACACACATACAGCATATATTTTTTTCATGTTTATACATGTATATATTCATATTCTTATAATTTATATTATATATAAATATATTTAATATAGAAACATAGCATATTTTTCTTAAACATATACATGCACGTGTTTGTATTTATATATACATAATAAATATACACAGTACAGACTCATATATTATGTAAACAAAAACTTTTATTTTGGATGCGATTAATCGCAATTAATCGGTTGCAGCACTACTTAAAATAAAATTCAAAAGCCGCAAGTCTTCATGCTACTTCTTTGCATACAATTAAAGTTCAAGCTCCAAAAAATGCATCATAAAATGCGCTACATTTAAACTCGTACAATAGTTTTCTGTAAGAAACAGACCAAAATTTAATTTATTTCCTGCTCTCAACCTCATTCACAAAAGCATTCAGATTTCACGTTGCGAGGGGTAAAGTTTTTGGCCAATAGAGGGTTCAATTTTGCTGTTCCTCACACAAAGCTTTCATATAATTTCTGAAGACCTGGAATTATAGTGCACAAGTTGTATGCACTACTAAATTTTGCTTTAAAACTTCTTTTTGTGTTCTACTGTTTCTGCCACGATAAAAAAAAAAAGGTAATTTTGAATTTATCAAACAATTGTGATTTTTCCTCAATTCAAATTTCATGTCACAATTCTGACTTTTTTTCCTCAGAATTACAAGATATAAACTAAAAACTGCAAGATATAAACTCGCATTTCTGAGAAGAAAAGTGAGATGTAAACTGCAACTGAAAGGAAAAAGTCAGAATTGTGAGATAAAATGTCGCAATTAGCTTTTTTTTTTTTTTACAGAACTGCAAATTAAAAATGTAGAATTCCGAAAAAACCAGGAATTGCTAGAAAGTTTATATCTTGTTTATATCTCAGAAGTGCGAGAAAAAAATGCTGAATTCTAAAATAAAAAGAGGCAATTACCTTTTTTTTTCTTCTTCCATAAATAACAGCATGCAGATTTGAGTCGACGCGAGGGTGACTAAATAACAACAATTTTAATTTTGGGGTGAATTCTCCTTTTAAGTGAGAAAAGTTAAGCTGGGCTCTCTACAAAACAAAACAACTTCATAAAATTATTCAGAATATATAATGAATCATTCTGCCCATTTAAATTACTCCCTGCACAAACTCACAAACAAATCAGACACACCAACAGACATTCTACTATTCACATCATGTGCTAAAAACATAGGCAAAATGTCTGAAATAACACTTTATACACAGCCAAAGACTAACTTATCAAAACGGAGAAGACGCTTTGGTCAACTTGAAGCTCCTTATCAATGTTTTCCAGGATGGAGTGACACACACACAAAAAACTAAAACCAGCGGTTTTAGTCCTCACAAAAGTTTATAAACAGACCGTCATCTCTTTATACAGATTGATGATGACGTTAAAGTCTTCTGGACGTTTGAACAGTTCAGGAAAAAAAAGAGAGGTAACACCTCAACAAAGTTCAGGTAGTACTGCGTCTAGATCAGCTAGGATGCGTCTACCTCTTCAGCACGATTCCTTTTGGTTTGGTTGATCTCTGGAGGTTTGCTTCAGCTGCAGCGCTTTTCAACCTCACTCCATTTTAGACATCTCATACTTGGTAGTCATGATCTCCTGTGTGAGAAACAGGCATGAATTAACTCACTCATTCATGATGGCTGATGTAAATGTTCCACAAACACATGAAAGTGAATAAAACAATGGAAACTAGACAATGTTATTTTAGTGTCACAAGATACTAAATATCACTAGATACTACACTGATGATTTTAATATTTTGAATGATTTATTATTTTTATATTTTCCATGTTAATTTTCATGTTAAAGTTTTAGTTATGTTGCTGTTTTGCCATTTTTTTGGTATTTCTATAGAGTTTTGTTAATTTTTTATTTCAGTTTTAGTTAAAGGGTAAGTTCACCCAAAAACGAAAATTGAGAATTTTAATTTTTGGGGGAACTAACCCTTTAATTATTTTAGTACGTCAAATTAAACTAAATGAAAAAGTTTGCATTGGCAACTAGCTGAAATAAAGTAAGTTTTATTATGTATTTTAGGTGAACAATTATTTTATTTAAAGTAATGAAACTGTATCCCCAACGTATCCCATTTCAGAAGAACACGGTAAAGAAAAACTGAAAGACTAAAACTAAAAACGTAAAGTTACAGCAAAGCAAAACTATGATAGAAATAAAGTTTGCATACCTCATCTGAGTCAAGAAGAACAGGAAGAGCTCTGAAAATAAAAGCGAATAATTGCGTGAATAATTACAAACTTACATGGGAAGCTTTTTCTTGCTAACAGCAGAGGGAGTATGTATGTATGTTTTTGGCCATGTCCACACGTACACGGGTATTTTTAGTTTTTTTAGTTTTTCCTTCTCCCGTTTTAAAAAAAATCTCCATCCACGTGAAAACACAAACGCATGCTGTGAAGCACTGTCAAGAGCATGCCAAACCAACAGGTGGCGATATAATCTCAACCGTAAAGCCATGTTGGCCAATCAGAAACCTGAAAAAGTTTCCAGTAGGCGGAGATAACAGCGCAGGCGACGACGTCACAAGCCAAAAACGCCGGTTTCGCGGTCTACACGATAACACTGCAACCGGAGTTTTTGAAAATTTTCACCCTGGCAGGCGTTTTCAAAAATTTTCGGTTTCAGTGACCTGGTGCTGCGTTTGCGTGTGGACGAACGGCCTAACCGCGTAGAAAAAGCTGCGGTTTTAAAAATAACCGTGTTCGTGTGGACAGGGCCTTTGTCAAACAGAAAACGACCTACACATCAGACAGAGAGGTCGGAATATTCTCCTCCACCCACTTCAAATCTTCATCCTGAAACAATCAAAGATTTTATTATATTAGGTTACATTTTATTATATAACATTTGTGTTATTTACTATTTTATTTATTGAGAATTCTCTGCTGAATAACAAGTTCAAAAGAACATAACTTATTTGAAATATAAATCTTTTTAACATTATAGGTGTTTTTACTGTCACTTTTAATCAATTTAATGTAATCTTGCAGTATAAAAATTTTTTCTTGAATGAACACATTTTAAAACCGTAAGAACAACTTAAAAATTATTAAAATAATACAAAAATAAAACTATATGGGACAGTTGATTTAAAAATCGGCACTGACCGGATTGGCTGCTGCAGGCTTCACTGTTCCATTGGTTTCTGTCTTAGCTGCCCTCAACTTTATCCCATCAGCTGAGGATGAATATGTGCATATTAATTAACCCACGATTTTCATATAACAAAGTTTCCATACAGTGCAATAACACCGGCCTACAGTGAAAACCTCAAAAAAAGTGTGACTGACCGATGTTTGCAGACACCAGGAACTCTTCAATCTTCTCATCGTCGGAGTCATCAATAAGCGGTGTGAACGCATACCTACACACAGAGCACATGTATGCGGTCAGGACGCGGCTGCAGTGTTGCCAACTAATTTTCAGGGGAAGTTGCTAAAGGAAGGTTGATTTGTTGCTAAAAGTTGCTAAATGACGCGATGTCATTGCGCGGTGACGTCATTGCGTAATCACGATGCAAAATTGTGTCACTGCATCAAATCTCAGCAAAAAAAAAAAAAAAATTTAAATATGTTAATTTAGATGTGTTTATAAAATTGCTCGATTTAGGGACCGTCTCTATTTGTCTCTCTTTTTCAGAAACGAACAATAAACTATTTTAAAATGTAAATAACACTAAGATAAGAGTGAAAACGGGCTATCAACATGAAATCTAATTACATTATACGTTAATTATTGAACGTGCATGTCATCCTTTGAGTGCAGTAATGAATTTTTTTTTTTTT
>NW_015641068.1:122347-124120 GCF_001515625.1 Sinocyclocheilus rhinocerous
TTGAAGTTATGGACCCATACATTTGGCAGATATGACAATACAATAAGAGGAGAAATTGCATTATTGGCCCAATTGGAGGCGCTATATCTCAGCTTCCTTTGAGGGTGCGTTAAAATTTCTACTATGGTCTTATTTCCAAGGCACTTGACTGTCACCACGCAAATTTGCAGACATTTTTACTGTAGCATTTTGAAGTTATGGACCCATACATTTGGCAGATATGACAATACAATAAGAGGAGAAATTGCATTATTGGCCCAATTGGAGGCGCTATATCTCAGCTTCCTTTGAGGGTGCGTTAAAATTTCTACTATGGTCTTATTTCCAAGGCACTTGACTGTCACCACGCAAATTTGCAGACATTTTTACTGTAGCATTTTGAAGTTATGGACCCATACATTTGGCAGATATGACAATACAATAAGAGGAGAAATTGCATTATTGGCCCAATTGGAGGCGCTATATCTCAGCTTCCTTTGAGGGTGCGTTAAAATTTCTACTATGGTCTTATTTCCAAGGCACTTGACTGTCACCACGCAAATTTGCAGACATTTTTACTGTAGCATTTTGAAGTTATGGACCCATACATTTGGCAGATATGACAATACAATAAGAGGAGAAATTGCATTATTGGCCCAATTGGAGGCGCTATATCTCAGCTTCCTTTGAGGGTGCGTTAAAATTTCTACTATGGTCTTATTTCCAAGGCACTTGACTGTCACCACGCAAATTTGCAGACATTTTTACTGTAGCATTTTGAAGTTATGGACCCATACATTTGGCAGATATGACAATACAATAAGAGGAGAAATTGCATTATTGGCCCAATTGGAGGCGCTATATCTCAGCTTCCTTTGAGGGTGCGTTAAAATTTCTACTATGGTCTTATTTCCAAGGCACTTGACTGTCACCACGCAAATTTGCAGACATTTTTACTGTAGCATTTTGAAGTTATGGACCCATACATTTGGCAGATATGACAATACAATAAGAGGAGAAATTGCATTATTGGCCCAATTGGAGGCGCTATATCTCAGCTTCCTTTGAGGGTGCGTTAAAATTTCTACTATGGTCTTATTTCCAAGGCACTTGACTGTCACCACGCAAATTTGCAGACATTTTTACTGTAGCATTTTGAAGTTATGGACCCATACATTTGGCAGATATGACAATACAATAAGAGGAGAAATTGCATTATTGGCCCAATTGGTGGCGCTATTTCTCAACTGCCTTTGAGGGTGCGTTAAAATTTCTACTGTGGTCTTATTCCCAAGGCACTTGACTGTAACCACGTACATTTTCAGACATTGTTAGAGTAGCATTTTTAAGTTATGGACCCATAAGTTTGGCAGATATGACAATACAATAGGATTAATTGCATTATTGGCCCAACTGGAGGCGCCATATCTCAGCTGCCTTTGAGGATGCGTTAAACCTTACACTGCAGCCTTATTCCCAGCGCCCTTGACTGTTACCATGCAAATTTCAAGACATTTTCACTGTAGCATTTTAAAGATATGGACCCATCAACTTGGCTGATATGACAATACAGTAACTGGTGAACATTGCATTATTGCCCCAAATGGAGGCGCTATATCTCAGCTTCTTTTAAAGGTGCGTTAAGATTTTTACTGTGGTCTTATTCCCAAGGCAATTGACTGTTACCATGCATATTTGCAGACATTTGTACCATAGCATTTTGAAGATATGGACCCATAAGTTTGGCAGAAATTACAATACAGTAACTGGAGAGCAAATGGGACGATGCAATTT
>NW_015641069.1:0-576 GCF_001515625.1 Sinocyclocheilus rhinocerous
TTTATAAAACCTCTGAGAATAAAGCCTAAACCATTAACTTATTACGATAGCTCAATTAGCCTCTTTGGGTGATCTGTTTGCTTAAAGGGTTAGTTCATCCAACATTTGCTCACCCTCATGTCGTTACAAACCCTTTGGACTCAAGTTTTTAAGAGTTAATTTTTTTAATACAATTTTAAGTATAGTTCACCCAAAAATGAAATTTTAAAGTAAAATTTAAACTTTAAAGATTTTTTGCTGAAACTGTGGTCCTTGGTAATTGATATAAAACAGTCAATGGAAACGGTCATTTTTCAACATGCACAGGCAAAACAAAATTAATACCTGTGGATCCTGACCATACATTGAGGTCTTACGAAGTAAAACAATTGGATCCTGACCATTGAGGTCTTACGAAGTAAAACAATTGGTATGAGAAACATCCACAACCTCTGCAAATGGTCCTGAGCACATTCACAACAGTCTGGAGTAGTGCTGGGCGGTATACCTGTTCATACCAAATACCAGTGTTTATTTTTGTTATGACATGACTTTTTAAAATACCGCAATACCGGTGTATGTCGCTTAAACCAGTGT
>NW_015641070.1:0-1275 GCF_001515625.1 Sinocyclocheilus rhinocerous
TGCTATGTGAAAAAAAAGTTAACGTACAGCCCTGGTTAATATAAAGTAACATTCTAAAAAAAATACAAAAAACGGTTAATATAAAGTAAAATTCTAAAAAATATATACAAAAACAGGGTTAATATAAAGTAAAATTCTATTTAAAGAAATATAAAGTAAAATTCTAAAAAATATATACAAAAAACAGGGTTAATATAAAGTAAAATTCTATAAAAAACAAAACAAAACAGGGTTAATATAAATTAAAATTCTAAAAAAAAAAATACAAAAACGGTTAATACGAAGTAAAATTCTATTAAAAAATACAATAAAAACAGGGTTAATATAAAATAAAATTCTAAAAAACTAACAAAAAACAGGGTTAATAAAGTAAAATTCTAAAAAACAACAAAAAAAACTGGTTTAATATAAAATAAAATTCTATTAAAAAAATACAAAAACAGGATTCATATAAAGTAACATTCTAAAAAAAAATACAAAAAACGGTTAATATAAAGTAAAATTCTAAAAAATATATACAAAAACAGGGTTAATATAAAGTAAAATTCTATTTAAAAAATGCAGAAAAACAGGGTTAATATAAAGTAAAATTCTAAAAAAAAATACACAAAAACAGGGTTAATATAAAGTAACATTCTAAAAAAATACAAAAAACGGTTAATATAAAGTAAAATTCAAAAAAAATATACAAAAAACGGTTAATATAAAGTAACATTCTAAAAAAATACAAAAAACAGTTAATATAAAAATTCTAAAAAAATATACAAAAAACAGGGTTAATATAAAGCAAAATTCTATTTAAAAAAATACAAAAAAACAGGGTTAATATAAAGTAAAATTCTATTAAAAAATACAATAAAAACAGGGTTAATATAAAGTAAAATTATAAAAAAAAATACAAAAACGGTTAATACAAAGTCAAATTCTATTAAAAATACAATAAAAACAGGGTTAATATAAAATAAAATTCTAAAAAACTAACAAAAAACAGGGTTAATAAAGTAAAATTCTAAAAAACAACAAAAAAAACTGGTTTAATATAAAATAAAATTCTATTAAAAAAATACAAAAAAACGGTTAATACAAAGTCAAATTCTATTAAAAATACAATAAAAACAGGGTTAATATAAAATAAAATAAATTCTAAACTAACAAAAAACAGGGTTAATAAAGTAAAATTCTAAAAAACAACAAAAAAAAAAACAGGTTTAATATAAAATAAAATTCTATTAAAAAAATACAAAAAACGGTTAATATAAAGTAAAATTCTAAAAA
>NW_015641071.1:0-413 GCF_001515625.1 Sinocyclocheilus rhinocerous
TTTTAATTGACCTTTATGACTGGTTTTGTGGTCCAGGGTCACATAAAAAATTTTCCTCCAGTGTGAATCCTCTCATGTATTTTCAGATGTGATAACTGAATGAATCTCTTGTCACAGTGTGGACACTTGTAAGGTTTCTCTCCAGTGTGAATCATCTCATGCAGTTTCAAACGTGCAGCTGAAGTAAAAGTATTTTCACACTCAAAGCACATGTAATCTCTCACACCAGTATGTATTTTCTGATGCATTTCCAAATTTTGTAGACATGAAAAGCCCTTTCCACACAAATAACAAGAATGTGGCTTCTCCTTTGTATGAACTTTCAGGTGTTTCTTCAGGACTAAAGCCCACAAAAATGTTTTGCCGCATTGATCACATGTGTACGGTTTCTCTCCAGTATGAACTCTCATATG
>NW_015641072.1:0-6798 GCF_001515625.1 Sinocyclocheilus rhinocerous
CAGGGAGAAACACAGCGTTTGTAATGCCGTTCGCTCGCCATAGACGTTCTCATTGTTTTATATGAGTGCTTGTGCGGACAGACAACAATAAATAGACATACACATACACAGAGCGCTACTGAAGAGCAGAAGCTGGTTTGCGCCCGGCCGGATGCGCTTTTATGCTTTCTGGTGCTTACGTCACCCTGCTCGTGACGTCTCGCTGCTCCATTGGACAGATTTGACACGTGCTTCAGAACGCGGTCACGCAAGGGCGTTCTCAAAGCCATCTCGACGCAGCTCGAGTGCCTGAAGGGCGTTCCCAAAGCGATCTCGACGCAGCTCGAGTTCCTGAAGGGGAACTAAATATTGAGAAAATCGCCTTTAAAGTTGTCCAAATGAAGTTCTTAACAATGCATATTACTAATCAAAAATGAAGTTTTGATATATCTACAGTAGCACATTTACAAAATATTTTCATGGAACATGATCTTTACTTAATATCCAAATTATTTTTTACATAAAATAAAAATCAATAATTTTGACCCATACAATTTATTTTTGGCTATTGCTACAAATATACCCCAGCGACTTAATTTTTGTGGTCCAGGGTCACATATATGTATATGTCAGCGGCGTTCTGTCCATATAAGCTGCGAATGCTCTGCATGCACAGGCCATTTGAGAGAATTTGAGAGAATAAGTTCACGGAGTTATTAATATAAACATGATTACAAGTTGATCCCTTGTCATTTTAAATTTAACTTAAAGCTTAAAGGGTTAGGAATAAGTGCGTAAAATGATTTATTTGCCAAAGGGCAGTAATTTTCTGTAAATCTACGTCAGTTACGGTTGCTTCCGGGCGAGCAGATTCTCTGCAGCTTTCTCATCTCCGCTCTGTAGCTATGACTCTTCAGGATGGTAGCGCTTTCTCATTGGTTTACTGGCCTGCGGCTGATTTAATGCGCGAGGTAAGCTGTCCGCAAAGCGCTCGCCCAAGTGGAAAAATGCGCTGTTGCTGTCAGATCTCAATTGCCGAAAATCACATTGTGTTTGATGCAAAACCAACTCCACTAAATCAAAAGAAAAACATGCTGTAACTGTATATTTTTATGTTTTTTCAAGCAAAGAAAATGTTTAAAGTCCACTGAAAGCATATCTTCTTACATTTTTGGTAATTCGACAATGTATGTTGAAGTTATAGGCCTACGTTATAGTCAACGTGGTAAATTTAAAAAAAAGTTTATAAAAACGTGGACTATATCAAATTTTAATAATTGCAAGCAAGAAAAGAAAGAAACAATCCTCTAAACATTTTGCACATTAAGATGTTATTGTTCCTTTTGTTTTGCGTATGCTCGTGTCACTTACAGTTAAAGTCCTTCTCCGATTTTATTGACTCCTATTCACTGGGAATTAAAAAAATAATTTAGCTGATACAGAGAGACATATAGAGTGGGGGAATCCCCCCATCTCCCCACCCTCTGATTACGTATCATAACGTAACTACATGTAAAACGTATATTTTTCTTGCATTCGAATAATTCATGCTCAAAGATTATACGAACATATGTAAAAATGAACCTTTTTAATGTTCATGTTTGGTGAAAGTTAAAAATTGCAATTATATATCGCTGCCTTGGAATTATAAGGTTCTATCTGAAATTTTAGTCAAAATTGAGTTATTCGTATATTCTGTGACAACTTATTTACATTATGTGACATGCTTTTTTAAGTTGTGTACATTTTATGACCTTTTTATTTAGAAAACAAAAAGGTTCTATTTACAAAGTCGAACTCTAACTTGGTTCTATAAAGTTCTATCTGTGAGCCAATCTGCACTTCGAATGCACACAACTGTTGTTATTGAACAGCCTACACTCTCTTCACCACAACTGCTCGGTCCACAATACATCTCTTTTCGCCATCCTGTCAGATCTGAGGTAAACGCTTGAGTGAGTGGTTATGAATGAATGAATGAAACGCATTTGTGTGCATTCGTGATTCACTCAGTCTCAAATCTCGCTCGCGGAAAGCACTTGAGAAATAGTGTCTCTTCCGCCGCTCGGTACGCTTTCAACTAATTTTTTTTTGTCTCGAGCAAGACTGTACGACATTCACATTACATGATTTGACTGATTTTTACGTAGAAAGGGTGACAGCGCACTGAATTAAAAGAAATTATCATTCATGTTTTCATAACCGCTGACCAAATTCAAAAATGAAACTAAAATTAAATCATCTTTGAGAGCAAGGGGGCCCCCTGGTGTTTCAGGGGCCCTACGCAGCTTGCGTATTTTGCGTATAGGGAGGATCGGCTCTGTATGTAATGATTTGCGAAACATTCATGCATTTAAGCGTTAAACTTTGTGAAACAACTTTGTTGAAGCATTGTCTGTTTTCTTGCAGTTTAGAGTTTTAAAATATCTTAAAATTTACAATATTAAGTTCTTAGAGGTCAAATAGACAACAATTTAATTATTGGGGTCTTAATTACAACAAAAAACATTAGCAAGTTATTTAGGACAATACTGATGTTTAGAGAGCTCCCCGCTGCTAGACCGGTACACTGTAAAAAAAACTCCAGATCAAGATTCAAAATTTTTTTTTCTCTATCTCTCTCTCTTTCACTCTTTTTTCCCCCCTCTCGCTTCGCATTTTTTCACATTTCCAAACTGGACTATAACATTTTACAACCTGGATAACAACAGACTTTACTGCACCATGAATAAGGACAAATCAGACGACAGCAAAAAAACAAAAAAAAAAGTAAAGGCAACCCCACTCCAAACAACAAAAGACCCCGTCCCGATTCACTCTCCAGCACAGGTACAACATCATCCACATCACCTAAACTGCCGTGCTGTTAGCAAGTGCTGTGTAAGCAACATTCTCCTCTCGATTGAAAATAAACTTTCTGGACTTGACGCCAGGATCGCAATTATAGAAGTGATACATAAGGAATTTTAAGAACGGCGGCACAGCTTGGAATTCAGTCAAGAACAGATAAAGACACTCTCACCAAAGAAAATAATTTTCTAAAGGACTCTGTACACACACTTGCCACTCCACTCACCTCTGTTGTTGCAGAAAACAAGGCTATGAAAGAGAATTGTCATAACTGCACAAATACACGCACTCATTTGTATACATACAAAGGTCACTGTGCGTTCTCTGGTTTGAGCGATGTCCACACTTGAGGTCCAGGAAAACCATCTCTGGCTGTGTTTGCCTAACATGAGGGATGCCGAGAAGATCAGGTTTTTTAAATGCCCCTGTGTCCCAGACCGGCCTTTTCGGCGACGCAGTCGAGAGCTTTGCCCAGCAGTTCTCGGCTGCACAGAAGCAGACTGAGGCAATCAAACACTTCCTGCCCCGGGGGACAGCTGCTGGAACCATCCGACCGCCGGCTGCAGCGCCCCAGTCTGATCATTGCCGAGGGTGCTCCGCTCCCACGCAGCAGCAGCCTCCATCCAAGCAGCATCATGGAGCCAGTCGCAGGAAGGGTGCCTAGCCCATCTAGGCCCCTGCCAAACATGGCGGCAAGCGGAAGGGTAAGAGGCCCTGAGAAGGCCCACCCAGAGACGGAGGGGACAGCTCTTTGGGAGATGGTGACAGTACTACTCCCTCCCCCGGAGGAGTGCCAGGTGGAGAATCCTTGGTTTCATTCTATTTTTGTTCCCAAAATAGTTTTGAAATTTTGGTACCCAAATTCCCAAAGAAAAAGCAGTTACCTCTATCTCTGGGTCCCAAGAGGGCACGGAGAGCAGTGGACGAATCGAAGTACAGAATCTGGCAGTTAGGGGCACCATGGCGGATCCTTAACTGAGGATCTGGAGCCCTCCTTGGGCTTAACGGGGGCTCAGGAGCCGTCCCTGGGCTTGACGGGAAATTAGGAGCCCTCCGTGGGCTATACTCGGGAACAGGAGCCCTCTGTGGGCTATACTCGGGAACAGAAGCCCTCACTGGAGCGAGCTCTGGGGCTGGAGCCAACACTGGAGCGAGCTCCGGGGCTGGAGCCGACACTGGAGCGAGCTCTGGGGCTGGCAGGCTTGACTCAGGAGCAGCCAGCGAGCTTGACTGAGGAACCGCCGACGAGCTTGAGAATGCCACGGCCGGCGGGCTTGACATCGGCGTGGCCGGCGGGTTGGAGAGAGCCGCGGCCGGTGGGCTTGACATCGGCGTGGCCGGCGCCCTTGACAGCGGGACAGTCCTCATACCGCGGGGAGAAGAAAAGGGAAAACAAAAGACGACTAAAAACGGAAACAAAAACACGGGAGAAGGGGCACCGCTTACTGTCTTGGTCAGGTCTTCCGTCACGACACACACACTGGGAGCACAGGAACGAAGGAGCGAGGAATATACGAAACAGTCTTAAATCCAAGAAACACAGGGTACATCCAACACTGGGAACGGCAGGAAACACACGGACATAACAAGTAGACCCGACAAAGGAAGACTGAACAAACAGGAACTTAATCCTTTATCCTACCCTTACCACCAAACCTGTCCCTTCCCTTACCCGTATCCCACCTCAATAGCAACAAAAGTGTTTTGCAATACAATATGAACACAATAAGTACATTGTACTTATTTTTTGATGTAAGTACATAGTAGTTAAGGCCACTTAATATAAAGTGGGACCTCTTATTCAAATAAATGTAATAAAAGAGTCAGGTCAAAAGTAATCTAATTAGTAATAATAGTCTAAAAAGTAATAAAAAATTAGTCTGACTACATTACCTAATGAGTAATCTAGATTACATTACTAACTTCAAATTTTTTTTCATGTAATTTGGAACCAGTAACTGACTACAATTTGTAAGTAATCTACCCAGCTATGGGGTTACTTTTGTGTCTTTTTTATTCAATCAATAAGTGTGTCCTAAAGCATAGTTTGTTGAAAAGAGTATGCCAAAAGTCCTTGGATGTTCTACTATTTCAGGTAGATTTTTGAAGTGTGGATCTGTGCATATTCTAATGGCTAATATTGCCACAATCCATTGCGCTTTTGCGAAGGATTCGGTTCAGAACTATAAACAATAATTAAAAGCATTAAAAAACTACAAACATGGCGGATGTGTGTGACCGACGGTTAAGTTGAGAGGTTTAGCTAAATGGGTTTGAGTTACTAATAATCAACATTGAACCTGGTAAAAAAAAATATTTATTTAATGTTATGTTTTATTTTATCTGTGACAACAATGTGAACTTCTATAAACATCCGTTTAGCCATTAACTTTTAAATGCATCATCATGCAAAAATATGAGCAGAGTTCTCCACATAAAGACCCACGGCTGGCAGATCAATGTGCTACTTCTTTTCTCTCCAGTACGGTAGAAAGTTAAATTATATGAAATATGGAAGATGTTCTCTGTGACAAGGTGATTGACAGGCCAGTTTACAGTGACAGGATGCTTAACAGGTGTGACAGAGTGGTCCATTAAAGATGCAGTTGTATGACAAGATAGTATGTCCCAAAGCTTGCCTACTCTTCTACTACACACTCAAAAGTGTATACTTTTTCCTCACCAAAAGAGTACATACTTTAAGGTCATAGTATAAGTAGGCACACTGGGATGCAGCAAATGCTTTTGTTTGTCTCCCTCATCTAACACATCTGATTCAACTCATCAGCTCATTAGTACCTCCAAGACAGGTTTGAGAAGCACTTGAGAACTGCATACATCAGATAAGATAGATGTGTGTGACGTAAATGGTTTCAGGTTGACCCTCCAACAAGGGACCAGTGGTTGGGAATTGTAAACGAAATATACTCTATGGAAAGACTTACATTTACTGTTAGACTTAATTTGGAAAAATGTATTAAGTACTGGGATAAATGGATTGTGTACACACACCATTGAGGATGTGTAATACTATACTCCAAAGCTCACCAAAAGAGTACATACTTTAAGGTCATAGTATAAGTAGGCACACTGGGATGCAGCAAATGCTTTTGTTTGTCTCCCTCATCTAACACATCTGATTCAACTCATCAGCTCATTAGTACCTCCAAGACAGGTTTGAGAAGCACTTGAGAACTGCATACATCAGATAAGATAGATGTGTGTGACGTAAATGGTTTCAGGTTGACCCTCCAACAAGGGACCAGTGGTTGGTAATTGTAAACGAAATATACTGTATGGAGAGACTTACATTTACTGTAACTTAATTTGGAAAAATGTATCAAGTACTGGGATAAATGGATTGTGTACACACACTATTGAGGATAGATACATTCCAAAGAATGTATGGAAATTGTATTGTCTTGACTTTGTAACACCCATGATAATTTTTGTTCCTTGTTCTCAATAAAAAAAAAAGTTTAAAAAAAAGATAAGATGTGTGTGTGTTGATGACAGTCTGTAACAGACAGATAGTTTAAATCTTATGTCTCTTGAAAAAAGTTTTATTTGTTTTCCTGTTCTGGTTTAGCTTAGTTTTAAAGAATAGCTTTCCTAGAGACAGTTTCAGAGGTTTTTCCCGAGATGCCAGATGTGTTTCTTTGGTTTTTACGTTACTGTATTTTCATTCTGATCTCTTTCTCTCACGCAGCTCTGGCTAAGAGAAGTATTGAGGATCCTTTGCTTGTTAGAGCTTGTTCAAAACCAATCGGGGGTAAATAATGATCACTGTATGTACAGCGAAAACCCAAATTCGAGTTTATTTCTATTTAATCATATGCACTCCTTGTGTAGGTCCAAGAGAAAATAAAAATGCTAGCAATTTCAGGACAAAAAAAACTGATCTGGCTGATCTATCAAAAATATTTTTATTATATAATTTTGACATTACAATGTGTCATTTAAATGATG
>NW_015641073.1:0-611 GCF_001515625.1 Sinocyclocheilus rhinocerous
GCACTCTGTGAACAGCCAGCTTCTTTGGCAATGAATGTTTGTGGAGGTTTGTGTTCACACTCCTTGTGAAGGGTGTCAATGATTGTCTTCTGGACAACTGTCAGATCAGCAGTCTTCCCCATGATTGTGTAGCCTAGTGAACCAAACTGAGAGACCATTTTGAAGGCTCAGGAAACCTTTGCAGGTGTTTTGAGTTGATTAGCTGATTGGCATGTCACCATATTCTAATTGGTTGAGATAGTGAATTGGTGGGTTTCTGTTAAATGTGAGCCAAAATCATCAAAATTAAAAGAACCAAAGACTTAAACCACTTCAGTCTGTGTGCATTGAATTTAATACACGAGTTTCACAATTTAAGTTGAATTACTGAAATAAATGAACTTTTCAAATTTATTGAGATGCACCTGTATATATAATAGACCTTTTTGTGCTGGAATAAAGAAATAGTTCCCTCAACATACTTTATTTACCCTAACAGCTGGCCATTCAAAACTTACATTAACGCTGAAATTGACAGAGTTGGCAAAAACACTGATTCTTTTGTTTCACATTTTTGTAATTGAATACATATTATATTATCAGCAAAGTATATTATTGAAAAAAAAAAAAAA
>NW_015641074.1:0-1999 GCF_001515625.1 Sinocyclocheilus rhinocerous
CTTATACTACTAATGGTATCAGTAATATCCCTTCCTCTTATTGCAAACGCTTGATTTGTCTGCATTATGTTAGGTAAAATCAATTTTAATCTATTTGCTAAAATTTTGGCTAAGATTTTAAAATCACTATTCAACATAGTTATTGGTCTATAATTTTTCAAATCTTTACAGTCACCTTTTCTTTTATAAATTAATTTTATCAAACCTATCCCCATAAAATTACTCATTTCCTCCTTTTTAAAAATGTCTTCATAAACATCTTTTAAAATTGGTATTAATACATTCCTAAAAACTTTATAAAATTCATTTGGTATCCCATCTCTTCCTGGGCTCTTTCCATTATTAAGTTGTATTATTGCCTCTTCAATTTCCTCTTTTTCAATCTCTTTCTCACATAATTTTTTATCATCATCATCTAATCTTGTTTTTATTATTCCTTCCAAAAACTCTTTCTCCTTTTGATCCAGTCCTTCTGTTCCAAAAAATTTTTCATAATAATCCTTTATCTCTTTTAAAATCCCTTGTGTTTCCGTCACCTTCTTCCCATCCTTACCTCTTAGCTCTTTAATAATTCCTGCTCTTTGCCTATTTTTCTCCATATTAAAAAAGAATTTTGTACACTTTTCCCCTTCTACTATATACTTTGCTCTACTTCTTACCATTGCCCCTCTACATTTTCTTTCTTCTATTTCTTTTATTCTCTCTTCCAAATGTATTATTTTTTGTAAATCTTTTCCATCCTTACTTTGCTCTGCTCTTAGTTCTCTTCTTAATCTATTTTCTCCCGTTTTTTTTACTTTTTGTATTAACTTGCTATATTCCTTAAAATAATTACCAATTTCATATTTCATATTATCCCACCAAATTCTTTTATCTTCATTATATAATTGATTTCTCTGCTCCTGTTTTATTAATTCTTCTATTTTCTTAATTAAATCTTCATTTTTTAAAATCTCTATATTTAGCATCCATAACCCTGGTCCCCTTTTAATTCCACTCATATCAATTTCAACCCATAACATCTTGTGATCACTAAAAAAAGTTTCTTTATAAAATATCTTGTCAATAAATTCCATTAATTCCCTTTTACTTAACATAAAATCAATTCGACTTCTACACATGAAATCTCTCACCAACTGTTGTCTTGAATATTCTATTATCCCTTCGTTTCTTTCTCTCCATACATCCACTAAATCACATTTATCCATCATATTTCTTAATTCTTTTCTTCCTCGCGCAGGTTTTTTTTTTTTTTTTTACACAAATTTCATACATTCACATCCTTACATTTGAAGTATATTCACAAAACAAAACAAAAAAAAAGTTAGAACATCTCAGGCAAAATTACATTAAAACCAGACCATGTTTTTACAATGTATGGGTTATTTTCTACAATATATTTGTTAAATACATCCATTTGTCCATTCATATTAAAATAATCATATATGTCCTCTATCACTGCAGTCAAATACTGTTTAAATAAGCTACACAATAACAGTTCTTTTTTCTTCAATTTAATTATATTCCTTCGTCTCCAAATCATAAATCTTGCTACTGTTAACCATAAATTTAAAGCGTAAAATTTTTTTGCTTTTCCATTAAGGCCAAATAAAAACAATGTTTCCCATTCCTCTAACCAATCATTCTGATCACTTAAAAAATCCCCCACAATTTTGCTTAACATCTTCATAAAATTGTCAAATTTTTTTCATTTGAAAAACAAATGTAACACTCCTTCATCTTTTTCCATTCTTAATTTACATTTTGCATCTTGTGCCATTCCAATTTTTGCCAATTTCATTTCAGTCATTAAAACATTGTGTCTCAACAAGAAATCTAAATGATCCAATATGGGACTTTTAAATTTCCATCTTACATTTTTCCAAATCTTTGTTACATCTTTAAATTTCCATCTTACATTTTTCCAAATCTTTGATACATCTAAATCACAAATAAACCTTTCCCAAAAATCAATTGCTTTTGGTCTTAAAAATACAAG
>NW_015641075.1:0-444 GCF_001515625.1 Sinocyclocheilus rhinocerous
CCTTTTTCAACTCGCGGCCCACACAACCAAACACATATGTTTCCGTGGCCCACTGAAAAAAAATTAACTGACCCCGCTATTTGTTGGGTTAATAACGGAGTACTCAGAAGCTAGATTGTTAACTGTCTTTATTGAATGAACTGGCAATGAACAATAAATGCATTCAAAATATCAAATATGGCTTCGGCAGTTGATTGAGTCGGCAGCGACTTACAGAAAAGGAAATCCTCTTGTAATTCTCCGTTATGTACATACCGTACATAAGCAATGAGGTTGGAAAGGTTTGCTATATCGGTCGATTCATCCAACTGTAGGGCATAAAAGGGACTCTATCGAATGTTTTTAACCAACTTCTGAGTTATGTCATCTGCCATTTCATTTATTCTTCTCTCAACTGTATTATCTGAAAGTGAAATCAGATTTAACTGCTTGCGGGCCTTTTCT
>NW_015641075.1:705-826 GCF_001515625.1 Sinocyclocheilus rhinocerous
ACACTAGCTTTCTATTTTTTCTATTCTATCTACTTGTTTTTCTTTGTTTGTGTGTGTATAATATATATATATATATACACACACACCTTGCTACATGTACTGTGTTAGGCTAACCGAGACT
>NW_015641076.1:0-546 GCF_001515625.1 Sinocyclocheilus rhinocerous
TTATCATAATAAAATACAGTCAGTCAAACATATGGGGGAAAAAATCTATGTAGTAAAAAAAAAACTATGTAGTAAAAAATATGTAGTAAAATCTGTGCCGTTAATTATCACAATACTGCCGTGATGTTATGCAAAACATTTTGTTTTACGTGGATATTGGAACGCGAGTGAAGTACATAATAAATAATAATTTGCCATTCAAATACATTGCGAATATGGAAACCCAACGTTATATGAGAATATGAGAGACCCAACGTTGGTTTCAGTTTCGTTTTAGCCTAAATGAATTCGTTTTGGCTTGTCGTTTATATTGCTATAGCTTCTTATATTTTTAATTCTTGTTCTTTTCTAAATACTGTTAATTGAAAGGATTTGTTTACAGTGTTTATTATAATGTTTGTAAACATTTCATGTCTAGGCCTATTTCTGAATGAAATAAAATGCGACATACGCGACTTATGTTTTTTCCCCCCTAAAAACACATTTTTTATACGCGTAGCGTTTTTTAACCATGCAGCAAACCTTTTTAAATATTTTGATAAATTA
>NW_015641077.1:0-823 GCF_001515625.1 Sinocyclocheilus rhinocerous
ACTGCACCTTCACTTACATTTTTCTTTTCAGTCTCTTTATTTTGCTTTGATATCTATCTCATGACTTTAATACTCAAGCTTTAACAAAACTATACTTTCTAAATTGCCTACATGTCAAAATTAGTACATCACTACAATATCTTTATATAAAAATCCTACTGAACATGAGTCATGTTTTTCCCTTATAAAAATTAACCATGCTTTTTTTATAGTAAAGTAACCATGTTTTTAAATTTTTTTTTTGGCAAATGGATTACCATTTGTATTTATTTTTACAAATTCCATGGTTAAACTATGGTTTGTGTAGCAAATACCATGGTTAATTTGTGGTTACCATGCTTTAACAATAGTATTGCCTTTGGATTTATAGTAAAATCATCATTAATTTTTGTAAGTGTTGTGTTGTTGTCTGCCCTAGCTCCCCTAAACCTATTATAACATATGATTATTTGTCTGCTAAATTACTACTGTAACATTACAATAGATAATAATGATGTCCTTTATACAGTATTTTGAGTGATGACTGATGAGCAATGGGCTGCTGCTGCTTAACTAAGTAAACAAAGACAAAACTACAATAGCATATTTACAGATGAAACTGACCTGCACTTGAAACCCTGAACAGTAGTGTTGCTTCTCTGCTCCACCTGTGCGCTTCCACAGTCCACACCATTCTCTGTCTCGCATTGATTACTCTGATCCAAACCGTTTGGCGGAGGCGCGGAGAGCGCGCGAGCCGAAGTATTGCCAGTCACGACTAACCGATTCATGATTTATCAGAGATTTAATTATCGAATGGCGAATTCGGAAATAATCGCTTTAG
>NW_015641078.1:0-974 GCF_001515625.1 Sinocyclocheilus rhinocerous
ATAATGTTCTTTTTAGCAACATCATATGACCCCTTTAAATGAAACAAGCATTCTCATGTATGCGTTTCAACTGGGGTTCGCTGTATTCAGCGGCATAATCTCATTGTTACTGTTGTTTATTTCTAAGGTTGATGTTTTCATTAGCTGTGTGAGTCTGCGGTTGATTTCAGCTGCGTCACAAGCATTTTCATTAGCTGTGTGAGTGTGCGGTTGATTTCAGCTGCGTCAGAAGCACGCATGTATCGCTCCTAATGGCTTCTATACATATAAGAATGTAAGTCATTCGAAGTATTTCCGCAGTGTGTATGCTTCCCCTGCTGGACTGCCACTCAATACTTATTAGAGATTCATAATTTCTGATCTGCTTGAATATGTGCTCATGCTGAGTAATGTGAGCATATGAGCATGATAAATTAGGGTGATATGACATGTGTTGATCAACTGGCTGAGATCAAGCTATGTTCATTTAATTAAAAAAAATTTTTTTTAAATCCAAAAGTGGTGATTGGAAGGTTACTGACTGAGCGCTCAAATGAACACAAGGGATTTAAATATTGTCCAATTATTGTAAGCAAGTGCGAGCAGCGCTTTAAAAAAAATAATATAATATTATAATAATAAAAAATACACGTAACTACAGTCGTTTTCCTCTGGTTCCTCACTTGCTGAGCTTGGGGTGATGCTTCCCCCATAAATATATTATTAAGCAACATTTCCTGCTAAGTTTCTTATTTCATTCTTATTGTTTAATGCTATGTTGGCAAATATGCTATTGTCAAATATTGCTCGTTGTTTAAGGCTAGTGTATTGCTTTATTGTCAAATATTGCTTGTTGTTTAAGGCTAGTTGTTCAGTAACATGTTGGTTTGCTAGGCACGCTGTTGCTTTAGGCTTATTGGTTGTATTTTGACCCACTGGTAGCATTAACATTACCCAGTTAAACTTACCACAGCTGAGGCTTGTTTTTAAATCTG
>NW_015641079.1:0-139 GCF_001515625.1 Sinocyclocheilus rhinocerous
CTTCACCTTAGTTTTTCATGTGATGCTATGTCAGAATATAGTATCGGCATATTTTAAACAGATTCTTAAATTTGTAATCCAACAAGGTCTTACGGGTTTGGAACGACATGAGGGTGAGTAATTAATGACAGAATTTTCA
>NW_015641079.1:457-958 GCF_001515625.1 Sinocyclocheilus rhinocerous
GTGGAGCAGTTCATAGAGTTTTATTTTGAACTTGGACTCAAGTAAAGAAATACAGAATTTCAGGCACGGTTTTGAGACATTCTGAAACGCTTAATGTACTAAAACAGTGACAGTGGAGGACCAAATTCAGTATTAATAATTACTACTAATAACACTATTAATAATAATAACCTTACTAATATTTTTACTATTAATAAAATACTATTTACAGACAAGCAGAATAGGCTAGAATAAGAATGCAATTACGCGCTAATGCACGTTAAGCTTTTCTCCCCCGTAGAAAACCTTTACGGACTAATGGAGAAAACACTAAAAAGGTTAATGGACGAAGACGGTGATATAAAAAGACCAAATCTGGTGTACAGTTTATAAATAAAATATATTACGCACAGGAAAGCAGATGAGCCAGAATATGAACGGAAAGCGCAAAGTTTCACGTGTTTTCTTCCCCGTAGAAAAAAAAAAACATTATAAAGAAAACTTTTAATGTGGCTTAATGGA
>NW_015641080.1:0-208 GCF_001515625.1 Sinocyclocheilus rhinocerous
ATCAGTAACTCCACAACCCTACCTAGTACAGTTTTCCTCAGCGTTAGCAATATTTTTAATATCTGCACAAAGGAGACGTTGATCAGCTGCTAGAAGATCTCGCCTTTGGAGAAGACTGTTAATTTTACACTCGAAAAATGTAAGTATTACTACTTAGAAGTTAAGATTACTCCAGAATGCATTGCTAGCCCACCCCAACACTTATGAA
>NW_015641080.1:333-599 GCF_001515625.1 Sinocyclocheilus rhinocerous
ATTTGTTTTGTCATATGCCATAGCTATCTAAATTTTCAGTCAAGTAATGAATTAATGCACAAGTTAATGAAACAATTATATTTTATTTACTGAAAACAGGAAACATGATTAAATGAGTAAAAATAAATAAAAGTAACCATGAAAATAAATAAATACAAGTCATCGACACATGAAACAAAGCTTTATGCAAACATTGTTCTAACAATCATGTATTTACAGATGGTGAGCCCACATCTACTGCATCTCAACACAGCTGTGCCAGTTCT
>NW_015641081.1:0-1474 GCF_001515625.1 Sinocyclocheilus rhinocerous
ATTGTATGCTGTAGTTTAAAAGCATTTGCAGAATGATTGCTGATTATTATGTTCCCTCACTGAACATGACGATAGTCAAAGAAAAACTGTTTCATATGTCCATGCGTTGTGTATGTGTGAAAAATTAGTGTACTGTCCCAATCACAATGTGTGGGTATGTAAATACTGTCCTCATCCGGAGTATCTTAGACTTGATCTGCTGATGAACTTGACCTGCTCACTGCATTGGAGACTTGACCCACCGATAAACTCGAAATGCACACAGCAACCACAGTCGATCTGCATTGAGCTGATCAAAGAATCCAAAAGAGTCACGGCACCAGTGTAAAGGATGTCGAATCCGCCAAACACCCTTCCGAAATCATCGTCAGGGGACCCACATCAAGTGAATGAATGCACCCACAATCTGCAATTATCTTCTTATTTATTCTCACTGTAGTATCACTTGTTTTCTGAGAGAGAATACAAAAAATCTGGAAATATTGCAGAGTTGCATTCAACTATAGTAGTTTCGCTCATTTTCTGTTGAACTACGGTGGGTGCGTAAGGACAAAATACTAAACGTCTGCAATATTTTAACCACCAGGGGCACTCAAACACCATTTAATTTAGTTCAAAGCCTAATTTCATGGAATTCAATACTATGAATTATTATAATCTATATTCTCTTTTTGATTACATTACACAACACTCCATCAATCTGAGCTTTATGGTGGTGTGGCCAGACTCAATCCTCTCCTCAGTGAAGTCACATGAAAACATATTTGGAATTTGGAATAAACATTACAATTAGAGATTAAATTGAAATCTAAAGATAATGCTAATACACATTAAATACACGTAGACACGCAATGCTGATGTTGTTAGCATTAATGGTTTGAGAACAAAGTATAACAATAATAGTAATTTGTATAGTTTGATGTGATTGGAGCTAACTTCACAATCGTTGGATTTAATCACCATTGGTAGAGCGATTTATTGTAGAACTTTGTCACCATCTCTGTTTGAAACCTGCAATAGCAGTTATTTGCTGAATTATCTTCTTTACACGGGTTGTGCCTCGACACGGCTCTTCAGCGCGGATTAAACTGATGTTTTGAGGAGTATGAGTGGCTGTCAGTCACCGCACTGGTGTGGATATTCACTGTACTTCAGAATCACAGATTCTACGTCTTGGAAGTATGACCTGTAGGGTATCAGACCCGATTAAGACAATTTAAGATTCGATCAAGAACATGGTTGAAACACGAGGAGCTGAATTCCACAGAAAGGCAGAAGACAACAGGATGTTCATAAATCATATCCTAGTGCCAGCCAGTCTGAAGCAAGTCAAACCAACCAACCCTTTCACAGAACAGCTTTCAACATTAACACAAAAGAACACACTGATCATAACAACTCAGGAAGGAGATTGTCAATTTTGGGGCAAGTAATCAAGATTAATGGTCAAAGAGATGCACAGCATGACCATCAT
>NW_015641081.1:4207-5068 GCF_001515625.1 Sinocyclocheilus rhinocerous
CACCCCGCTGCACATCCGTGCCATGGAGCCCTATGAAGTAAAAATACCAAGGGGCCCCTAGATGTCATGGATGGGGCAGGGTGCCCTCGGCCCTGAAGGGAAGCGGGCCACGGACGTCCAAAGCGACCCCCCGACCCCCATCCGCAGAAAGAGGGAGCCCGCGGTGTATATATAAACGCAGAGCTACCCTCCCCCCGAAGCGGAGGTTTGGACCCCATAAGGACATGAGGGCCCGCTGCACCTGAGGGACAGATGAACCTTGGTACCTCCAGTCCGCTTGTTCGGATAGGAGGGCTCCCGCTGCAATCCGAACGGGAGAGCCCCCATAGTTAATAACATGGAGGATCACACGGCGATTCGGAAAGGGGGAGCCCCCACTGCGCCCGAACAGAAAGCTCACACTGTGATTCGACCGGGAGAGCTCCCGCGCATTTGAAGGAGAGAGCTCCCTATATGTATCAAAGGAGATCTCAATCGCAATCAAACGGGAGAGCCCTCACTGCGACTCGAACGGGAGAGCCTGGACGGCATCCGGATGGGGAACCCCCGCGGCGATTCGAATGGGAGAGCCCACTCCAGGAGTGGTAGCTCACGCCGATTTGAAAAGGGGGAGCTCTCGCTGCATCCAGATGAATAGGAGCCCTGCGGGACTAAGTAAGCAGGAATGTGCGGAATAGTAGGAGGGAAGCGGTCCAGACTCAGAAAGATGCTAGTGTTTGGTGAGCTTGTCTAATGTGATGAAGATCAGATCGAATGTATGTTTCGAAGGTATGAGACGTCCATCGGCCCAGCATTTTGATTTGGTGTTCGGAAAGTCCCCTCTGTGCTGCTGTGGTGGCTGCCCCAATGCGGAACGAATGG
>NW_015641081.1:5337-7741 GCF_001515625.1 Sinocyclocheilus rhinocerous
GGCCTGGACGGCATCCGGATGGGGAACCCCCGCGGCGATTCGAATGGGAGAGCCCACTCCAGGAGTGGTAGCTCACGCCAATTCGAAAAGGGGGAGCTCTCGCTGCATCCGGATGAAATAGGGGCCCTGCGGGACCAAGTAAGGAGAAATGCGCGGAATAGTAGGGGGGAAGCAGTCCGGACTCAGAAAGATGCTAGTGTTTGATGAGCTTGTCTAATGTGGTGAAGATCAGAAAGAATGTATGTTTCGAAGATATGAGACATCCATCGGCCCAGCATTTTGATTTGGTGTTCGGAAAGTCCCCTCTGTGCTGCTGTGGTGGCTGCCTCAATGCGGAACGAATGGGAAGAGAAATGTTTAGTTGGGATGCCGGATCGGCTGAGGATGGCTTTGAGGTTATTTTGAAACCAATGTCTGGAGGCAGGAAGGTTTTTATCATCGGTAAAAAGAGGGTCAAGAGAAGAGGTAATTTGGGATTTCCTCTGGTGAAGAAAAAGGGGCTATGGACTGATATGGTTGGATGGGGGTTGGCAAATTGAAGATGAAGATTGAATGGCCGTGTTTCAGTTGGTCAGTTTTGCTTTGTTTGATGTTGAAACGTATGATGTCGTGGTTTATAATTTGAAGGTTGGAGAATGTAGGATGTATGGCTGGGTTGAAGTTTGAGTTGGTGGTGAGTTCTGAGACTCTGAGGAAGCCGAAGAAAGCCAAATTGAACATTTCTGAGACTCTGAGGAAGCCGAAGAAGGCCAAATTGAACATGGCATCCAAAGTTCTGGTTTTGTTAGGGGGAAATAAACCTGAACGGAGAGTAGTTAGGCAGATGCTAAGGAGATCGATGGTTAGGGGCTGTCTAGAGTCTGGACGAGGGGGATTGGTTTTTGTAGACCTTTGAGGAGGAGAGAGATCTGAGGGTTTGAAATGTTGGGGCACTGTTGGCCGTAGATGAGTTTGAAAAAGAAATGGATGCCGCTGAGGTAGACTTTGATTGATCCTGGTTTAATTGAATTGGCAAGATTGAGGTAAGAGATGAAGGAGGATATTGAAAGGAGGGAAAACTCAGGAAAAACCATGTTGTGAGCTCTGTGGAAGATTTTGGAGTTGGGTTGGAGTCTGTATCCGGAACCAATGTTCTGAATTTCTGAAAAAGAAAACGAGATAAAGCGTCAGCGATTTCATTTTGATGACCAGGAATATGTTCAGCTTTAATGACAAATTGGTGACAGGCAGAGATCCAAATTAGACGTCTAAGAAAGGGCATGATTTTTGGAGCGCTAGAACAGCCTTTGTTGATACAGTGGATGGTGGCAGAATTATCACAGTGAAAGAGGATGTTTTTTGTTGACCATTCGGAGCCCCATAGATAGGCTGCTACTACTATGGGGTATAGCTCAAGAAGGGCAGTTGATTTGGCGGTTTGGCTTGCGTCAGTGAGCTCAGGAGGCCAGGTTGAGGCGAACCACCGTCCTCTGTAGAAACCTCCAAAACCAGTGGAGGTGGCAGCGTCAGTGAATAAGGAGATGTCGCAAGGTCGGGACAGAAAATCATCGTAGAAGAAGGTTATGCCGTTCCAACTCTTTAAGAAGGTGATCCATAATTTCAAGTCTGCCCGACATGGTTGGCTTAGAAAAATTATTTGTTCTAGATCAGAGGCTGAAGTAGCGAGAGTTAGCAGGTGGGAAATGAAAGGCCGGCCTTGGGGAATTATGCGCATGGCATAATTTAGGTGGCCTAGGAGCGAAAGCAAATCACGCTTGCTGCAATGGTTAGAATCTAACAAGTTTGATGCGATTGTGACTATGCGATCTATTTTTTCTTTGGGGAGAGAGGCTTGGAGTTTGACGGAGTCAAGGAGGATACCGAGAAATTCCAAGGATGTAGAAGGGCCCTCGGTTTTTTCGGGAGAGAGGGGAACTCCTAGTTTTGAAAACACTGATTGGATGACGGTTAGGTGTTTGGCTGCAGGAGAATGACTTGGAGAAATGACGAGGAAATCGTCGAGGAGATGGATGAGGTATGGGATGGCATAATTGTTTTGTAAAATCCAGCAGAGCGCTTCAGAAAGCATATCAAAAATTTTTGGACTGCTTTTACAGCCAAAAGTAAGACGGACTGCGAAGTAGAATTTTTCGTTCCAACGGATGCCAAACAGATGCCAGAAATCTGGGTGAATGGGCATGACTTTAAAAGCAGATGTTATGTCGACTTTTGCTAGCCAGGCTCCGAGACCGGCATTTTTTATGAGAGTGATTGCTTGGTCAATGTCATGATAATGTAGGGAGAATTCGTCTATTGGAATTAGACTATTAATACTCGGATGGGAATTTCCGTGAGGAGCAGAGAGATCAATGATAAGTCGCTTTTTGCCGGAAAATTTTCTGGTGGCTACTCCGATAGGACTTAT
>NW_015641081.1:8265-11042 GCF_001515625.1 Sinocyclocheilus rhinocerous
GTATGCAAGCCGCCGTTAAACCTCAAAAAAGAAGAAGAAGGAATGGTGGCCGCGGAATGAAGAGATGAACGAGGTGCAGTAACCGCTGGAGATCTTGAAGGTGGAGGGGAGAGTTGTCTTCTGGTGCGTGGTTTGTATGAGCGGTGGATCTTTCGACCGGAACGCTCAGAGGGAGACTCTTTGTTTGGATCCGTGTGATCCAGTGATTTGCGCGTTGCCACTGATGGTGTCTCGGGACAGGAGAAAAGTTCGTCATCTGATGGGAACAGCTGGAGGTCCGGTGAGCCTGACATGGTTTGCGCGACACAACCGGAAGATGCTGGAAAAGCTGCGAATGGAGAGAGGTAAGCAGCTGCTTATATACTCTGGCTGTTGATTGAAAGATTAGATGGGCTCGCTCCTCCCTAACTAGGCTGGTTTTAGCTGTTTGTTTTTTTTACTCATTTGGATTGACAGATGCATTATGTTTACACTGTTATAAAATAACAAATACATAAATCTTTTTTGTCACATAAACAGTTTGTTCACTGATGCGCAGTCATAAAGAAGACATTTAAGGGCACACAACATTTGACCACAGGATTTACAAAAATCATTGCACGTTAACAATAATGTGCAGTACAAACTTTCTGCAGTGTAAACTCTACATTTATTATTGACTGCAAAGAATTACACATCAAATCTAACAAAAACGTTTGGAGGTATGCTTGTTTTCTTAGCATTACATATGTAATCAACTCCTGATTGAACACATTTTACTTGGTTAAATGACTGAGTGATAATTCATAAACTAAGTATTATATGTCTTTGGAAGGCTATTCACACACATTAAAATGCACAAATTCACATCATTTATATAGTCCACACATGCAGATTCATAGAAATGATTTGTAAATAACCTAGTTTAACAGTTTGGTCAAACCCTTCTGAACGATTTATCTAAACAAACAAAAAAGCATATGATTCTTAAAATTCATGTGGTCATATAGGCCTATATATATTGTGTACTTGGATTGATATATATATATAAAAGATCCATCTTTGATTGTCAAAAGAATTCCAATTGTGGAGGTCTGATTGGTTAAAGCTTTATTTATATAGTACCTTTTAAAACAGTGTTTACAAAGTAGCCTATTTTACAGAGAGATGCATGTGTGCGTTTGCAGAAAAGATCAAAATATCATTGTATTGAATTAATGTGCTTTCGCGCTACAATAATATGCTCTCGACATTTGTCAGTAAAATAACGCCATATACATGAACCTCTGTATAGGCTACATATGTTCATGTTTTTCCTGTTACCTCTTTTTTATGTTTAAAAAAATATAGAACCTTATGGATTACGCTGGCAATGACTATTCGGCCAGTGAAATATTCTGGTTGAGCATGCCAAGTGTAGGTAGATTTTGACGTCACAGCTCGCCACTTGATGCAAAGTCTGTTATTTGAAGATTACTGAAATAATTCACTGTCTGAAATACAGGAAATCTGTTTGAATGCCCCAAATCCTGAACCCAACATGGGTGAATGGCCAGAAGAGAACCTTATTGACCAAACAGACTCATCATTAAACACCAAGTAAACACCCCCTCCCCTACTCATTCAGTTTTGTTTTAGTGATTCCTTACAACCTTATAATCTTCTCACAAATGTGATATCTCAGTAAAGTTGATTCATTTCTAAGTAATTTTTGTACTCCACTTGCTCCCTTTCAGACAACGTGCCATAGAGATACTGACAGAGCTCACCAACAAAATAAATTCGGAGGATCTATACGCTTTAAATATGATTAATGCATGCAGAGATTACATTTATGGCTATGCATGACATGCATCCAATGCAAGCCACTGGGAGTCGTGTTCATGGATCTTGGCGATAACCCAGAAGGGGCTGTGGATGAAGGTGGGCCAACTAGGGAATTCTGTCGTCTCCTAATGAAGGATCTACAGAGCAGGAGCCTTTTCGAAGGGCCAGATAATTCAAAGTTACTGGCACTGGATAGCAATGGTAAGCATTTAATTATGTTCACATTTATTCAAGGGTGCAAACCATGTTGGAAATGTGTTAACAATTAAATGTAAACAAATGTGAATACAAATGTCTATTTGAAACTTTTTATTCAGCCATCCCAAAAGGGGATTACAAATTGCTAGGAAAAATTATCAGTATCTGCCTGATCCATGGTGGCGTAGCACCCCACTTCTTTGCCCCACGACTGTTCAGTCTGGCTGTGGATGAGCCTACAGAAGATGTAGACCTGACAGAAATTGGTTCAGAAGTCAGCTACAGAAGGCACGTGTATGTTAATGCTGATGCCAAGTCCTAGACAATACAGTGTTTCTGCCAAAATGCAAGTTGATACTAAGTTGTTACTAAGAACATAACTAATTTTAGATCCAAGATGCCATAACCATTGAGGAGACTAGAGAGGCTTTAGAAGAGGCTTCAAACAGCCTTTCTCTCCTTGGGCCATTAAACATCCAGTACCGAAGCATGCATTCCGATTGTAAGAGCGATCTTTTTTCCCTTCATTATGGCAAGCACTAGCAAGACGTTTAGAGGATGTGTGCGTGCGTCTGTGTCGTTGTTATTTGACACCTGATGACACACATGATCTTTGCGTCTGTTGTTTGGGCAAAGAGCACGCCAGCGATGTCCTCGAGGGGGCAATCTGCGTTCACTGCGAGCGTTTTTTCAATGGAAAAGCTCCGCTCTCGTTTGTCTCTCTTTTCGAGGAAGGAGGGGCAGCCGTCTGCCTCCCGCGGTTCAGAATCTGC
>NW_015641081.1:11978-12165 GCF_001515625.1 Sinocyclocheilus rhinocerous
TTATATACTCTGGCTGTTGATTGAAAGATTAGATGGGCTCGCTCCTCCCTAACTTACGTTAAGGAACTTCATTTAACGAGTTTGTTTGCCCATATAATCTTTAAGGAAATTGTGTGTAAACTTATTTGGCTTGCTGTCCCCTGGTGAGGGGCTCGATGAAGCAGCTTCAACTCGAGCTCTGATATAC
>NW_015641081.1:19393-22265 GCF_001515625.1 Sinocyclocheilus rhinocerous
GTAATTAACTAATGTTTAGACGGGCTAAACCAACACAAGGGGAAGAAACCACAACCAACAGTCCACAGGGGTGTTAACTAATATTCTGTATGTTGCTCAAAAACAAAATATATTGTGTTCAGTGGGAAAAAAATATATATTTTTTTAGCCAGTCAATTAAAAATAACACATTTTAGAGCTGTAATGACAATACCGTGATATTTTTGCTTAAGGTTATCATACCGTCAAAATCTCATACCGGCCCATGCCTTCTGCTGAATATAATATATTTTACAGTGAGAGGCTTTAAATAAAAAATTTAAAAAAGTGTCGTGACATGTGGCCAAGTATGGTTACCCATACTAGGAATTAATGCTCTGCATTTATCCTATCCTAAGTGCACACACACAGCAGTGAACACACACACACACACTGTAAACACACACCCGGAGCAGTGGGCAACCATTTATGGTGCGGCACCCGGGGAGCAGTTGGGGGTTCGGTGCCTTGCTCAAGGGCACCTCAGTCGTGGTATTGAAGGCGGAAGAGAGCGCTGTATATTCACTCCCCCCACCTACAATCCCTGCTGGTACGAGACTCAAACTCGCAACCTTTGGGTTACGAGTCTGACTCTCTAACAATTAGGCCACGACTTCCCCAAATGTCAAGAGAATGATCCCTTAAAGTAGGGTGACCATTTTCAGTTTTCAAAAAAGAGGACAGTGGGGGCAGGAGGCAGAAGGACCAATGTTTGCATACATGACTGACCAATACTGGCATGTGAGAAGCGGGACCTAAAGAGAAAGGTCAAAGCAATGCAAAATAGGCCCTGTCCTAAATCGCACTCTAAACCCTCACGGTCTCCATCCGAGTCCACACTTTCGTGACGTCGGGTAGAAGTCTGCTGTGGACCTCGCCTCACTGTGGGCTCGGAAGAAGTGCGCATCTAAATTAGGGTGACCATTTTCAGTTTTCAAAAAAGAGGACAGTGGGGGCAGGAGGCAGACGGACCAGGTGGAAGGATCGGCATGGGGTTGGGGGGGGTATTGTGGGTGTACAAATGCATTCACAACCATGAAACTATGTTACTGAACTTTAATACATAAAGTAATAGGATATAATTATCCTTCAATAGAAAACAAATTCACTCACAGAAGATACAACAGACAAGACACACACCCACGAGTTATTGCAACTCGAAATGACAACCCACAGAGACGCACAATAATGCCAACTATCTCACATTCACTGATCAATACCTAGAAGCCAGAGAACTTCTTAACAGTGAGTACAAATGGCCAAACAGAAAAAGACTAGAGCAGAATAATAGAAATCAAACAAACACATTAAAAATAAGAAAAATGATTGCGGCAATGGAAGAAGAGTTTGACACAATCATCCAACAAAAGGATTAATTTTTTGACCCAGAACCACTCAGTATACAAAATCATCTTGTTCTTCCATTGCCAGAGGCAGGGATTCACTTTCCTTTGCCAATCGAGCCGGGAGAGACATACTGATTGGTATTTGGCTCAACAGATACACTGGCTCACATATACCAAAAAGGGAAAGAAAAAAGCACTACTTCTCTCAGAAAAATAACCCACGGGGGGGATCAACCAAGAAAGAATTACATCCCAACATCGCCCAAATTAAGAACAGCTATGAGCTAACTGATGTATGATCTCATTCGCATTGTGCATCATCTGGACAAGGTTACCACCCAGGTGGTGAATAACACACCAAACACCTTCAAGAGACTGACACCATTTCTGTCAAACACGGTGAAACCAGCCATTCCCAAAAAAAGGGTTCTACAGTTACTAGAGGGTAACGCTAGAAATTGGTCTTACACGGCACAACTCATTCTTGAGGAACACTATGAAAGACTGATAGACAAGACAATGATTGAACTCAGACAACAAACAGATCGAACTGACTGGTTTCTCACATTCGAAACAGCTACCAATTTGGCAAACAAAAATTTAGAAACAGAATTGATCCAAATGTATTTGAGAGACTGGAAGTCCTTTTTGCCACAGAGGTATATGATGAATTAGAAAGATGAGATGGGAGAACTGACAATCAGCCATCTGCGACAGACGCAACCACTCTCCCCAGGACATATGCTGAAACAGCAGCAAATAGTGCTCCACCAGTTGTCAGACCTAAAGAAGGTGAACAATAACACGTTCAAATCCAAACATCCCCCAGGAGGGACGACAGGGCTGTGGAACAGACCATCACTACCCCACCAAACGGGGGAGTGGTCTTTTGACCAAGAGTTCCTGCCTCTTGAGCCCCTGCCAGCAATCCAACCTACACCGGTTTGAGCACCCAACCCATTACCTCAGAGAAAATCCCACAGAATTTTTCTGAAATGCTGGTGGACACAAGTGAACCACAAATAGTTAATCTAGAACCTCAGGCCAGAGAAAAGATCCCTCTAATAAATGAAACAGAAGATGAAGTACCAGTCCAAAAAAACCCAGCTGTACTAACTCCAGGCCCCACAAAACCAGCGGAAATGCGAAAAACATCGGATGTAGTGGTGGCACCTAGTGGCTGTCCATCACTCAGCAGGGTACATTGCTCACCTCTAATTTTTTTTTGTGTGTGTGTGAGGATGTGTGTGTATGTGAGAGTGTGCGAGTGTGAGGATGTGCATGTGAGAGTGTGTGTGTGTGAGGATGTGTGTGTGTATGTAAGAGTGTGTGAGTGTGAGGATGTGCGTTTGAGAGTGTGTGTGTGTGAGGATGCATGTGTGAGAGTGAGTGTGTGTGAGGATGCGTGTGTGAGAGTGAGTGTGTGTGAGGATGCGTGTGTGAGAGTGAGTGTGTGTGAGGATGCGTGCGTGAGAGTGAGTGTGTGTGAGGATGCGTGTGTGAGAGTG
>NW_015641081.1:26617-26719 GCF_001515625.1 Sinocyclocheilus rhinocerous
TGTGTGAGGATGCGTGTGTGAGAGTGAGTGTGTGTGAGGATAAAAGTGTATGGATGCGTGAGTGTGTGTGAGGATGCGTGTGTGAGAGTGAGTGTGTGTGAG
>NW_015641082.1:0-522 GCF_001515625.1 Sinocyclocheilus rhinocerous
ATGCCTAATGCCATTGGATCAGAGCGTTGCCAATCACTGCCTGATGCGCTGCCCATTGTTGCCTGTAAGTTTGATAATGCTCAACACCACTGGATCAGAGCGCTATCATTGCTTTGGCAATGTACAGCCTTTTTACCATGCCAATAAAGCTACTGGAATCTGAATCTGTCAATCGCTGACAGCGATGTGGGGTTTTTCAAATGACTCGACCACAGACCACATCTCTGTGATACGTAAACACTCAGTAATATATATTTGGAATATCGCCCTGGTCGCGCTGAGTCAATAATTATTCTGATTACTTCCGTGTGACTGATCAAGTTATTATATGTAGCTAGAATGCGTTCCCTGTGTCCAGATTTGACCGCAATAATAATGCAAAAACTGACACTTCAAATCAACTTTTGAATGTCAACTTTTACAAAAAGTAGTCTTTAATTGTCTAAATACTGTATATATCTAAATACATAATCTAATCAAGTAAGTAATTATGTTTGAAAACAATGTTCCCAGCAACTAGGG
>NW_015641083.1:0-992 GCF_001515625.1 Sinocyclocheilus rhinocerous
AGTGGTCACAAAATTTAAACTTCACAAACTAAAACAGTCAAAATTTTAAAAAAAATGTCCTATAAGAAAACACAATATTGTTTATAGGGATAGTTCACACAAAAATGTGAATTCTGTCATCAATTACTCATCCTCATACCATTCCAACTTTCATTCATCTTCAGAACACAAATTAAGAGTATTTTTAATTAAATCTGGGTGCTTTCTGTCCCTCTATTGATAGCCTATACGCAACTACCACTTTCAAGGTCCAGAAAGGTATAAAGACATCAATAAAGTATGTGACTCCAGTGGCTTGACAACAATTTTTTTGAAGTGATGCAAATTATTTGTGTGGAAGAAAACAAAACAAAACAAAACAAATTATGTATTTTTTCTCACAATGCATACATGTTGAGTTGAAATGAGAGCAGATGTTCTAACAATACAACCCATCCCAGAAGTCTTGCACTTGTTACAAGCAGAGGAAAAGGGACACCGTATGCAAGCCTCATGTACTAAAGGTCCTGTTTTTTTTGCAATTGTGCTCACACACTCATGTTGCTTCTTAAAATTGATGTTAGGCCACTGGAGTCACATACTTTAATGACGTCTTTATACCTTTCTTGACCTTGAAAGTGGTAGTTGTGTAGGCTGTCAATGGAGGGACAGAAAGCACTCAGAATTCATCAAAATGATCTTCATTTGTGTTCCAAAAATGAACTAAAGTTTTACAGGTTTGGAACATGAGGGTGACAGAATTTTCTTATAATATTTTTGGTGAACTCTCTCTTTAAGTTATTTGTGTGTTGAGTGTTTGTGCACTCTTAGTATACCTCTCACCATGTGCCAGTTTGAGGAAACTACTGAACACAGCCTCCAGGTTTTTCCCCCCTTTATCTGCATGTTTAGTCCAAGGTTCATTTTGAGATTTGAAAAAAGCTCAAATATTACATGGATTTTCGAAGTTGTTCATGCAAGAGTCTTAGAGGAATGCGTAGCCACTCGGTTGC
>NW_015641083.1:1138-1224 GCF_001515625.1 Sinocyclocheilus rhinocerous
TTACATTTCCAATGGTCTCCATTGATATCTGTCATATGAGCTGTCAGATCTTACAATATACTTCATTATTTTCAACTAAATAAACT
>NW_015641084.1:0-145 GCF_001515625.1 Sinocyclocheilus rhinocerous
GTAGGTTTAAGGGTTGGTTAAGGGGTCAACAGTGTACAGGGGTCAGTTTGATTACTAAAATGGAACACATTTAAACCTATTCAAATATAGATCACGATTCTCCCACGATTCTGAACTAAACAAAATAATGTGTGGCAAAATATTA
>NW_015641084.1:389-1224 GCF_001515625.1 Sinocyclocheilus rhinocerous
TGTATTTTGTATCAAATAAATGCAGGCTTGGTGAACAGAAGAGACTTATTTTTAAAAAAAACATAAAAAATATTATGGTTTAAAAACTTTTGATTGGTAGTGTATATGTATTTAAAATATAATATATTTAATACACCAATTTAATATTAAAATTATGAAAAAGTTGTTTGAATCAATGATTCAACGACTCACTCATAAACCTACTGGATGAATCAGCGTTTTTGAACGATTCTCTTGAATAAATGATTCATTCAACTATACATTTTTTAAGTCACTTTTTGCCACCTAGTGGCGAAACAATGCAATCGACACAAACGTTGTGTGGCAGTTACTTTCAAACGCGGATTTGCTCTATTTTGGTCACGCTACCATAGACATCAATGTTTATATTTGAATTATAAACTTTCATCCCAGTATTTCTGGGATAATTTATCTATTGTAAGATTACAGTAGCAATTTTGCAGACAAATATTCACATCGTTTTATAATAGGTTTAGAGGGAGCTAGGGCAGACAACAACACAACCATTTCGTAAGGGGAAAATATGACTCAATGCAATAACATGTTCAGTATTAGGATTTTGCTATATGATGTGATTGTTATTGTAATAATTTTGACATTTAGGCAATTTAGAAAATATCAGGAGAAATGAAGAGACTCTAGCCTATTTCATCCTAAGGGTGGCTGAGCCCTCAGACAGAACATTACAAAAATATACAAATTACCTAAACTTAATAGTGCTTGTGAAAACTCCATTACTCTATTAAGTAAATATGCACAAATACCTAATAAAGCTACAGAAGTTACTTAGTTAGCAGTGAGTGGTTCTGATGTT
>NW_015641085.1:0-1880 GCF_001515625.1 Sinocyclocheilus rhinocerous
ACAAACACCTACACACCCCTTTAAGGATTCAACATAAGATAAAAACGGCTGCCAGACCCTGTGAAACTTTCCAGAGGAGCCTCGGATTGTATACTTAAGGTGCTCACGTTTAAGATAAGACATCACCTCTACTACCCAGTGTTTGTGAGATGGTGGCCTTACCTTTTTCCAACTGAGAAGAATCAGGCGCCTAGCCAATAATGAGGAAAAGGTAATGATTTCTACCTGATTAGCTGATAGGTGCACTTCTTCCGACACTACACCGAAAATGGAAGTCAAGGGATTAGGGTCCATGTCTTTGTCACATATAGATGAAAATGTTCTGAAGATGTCTATCCAAAAACCTTTTAATCTGGGGCATCCCCAAAACATATGACTCAGGTCTGCTGGTTCCAAACCACATCTGGGGCAAGATGAATCTGACCCCGGATACATCTTAGCCAGCTTGCTCCTAGACAGATGGAGCCTATGAAGCACTTTGAATTGTAGAAGTCCATGTCTAATACATACAGAAGATAAGTGTACCAATTATATTGCCCACTGCCAGGCTGTATCTGATATTTCTATTCCCAGTTCCTCCTCCCATTGCCTCCTTATATTGTCTAGAGATGGGGAGGTGGTTCTTTGAATAACCTCAAATAGAATAGACAACATACCCCTTCGAAAAGGGTTCCATATTTAACAACTATCCTATCCAGCCCCCTTTAGGTTGGTTCAAGGAAGGACAGAAGGTTTTTTAATGAAGCTACGGGACCTGTAAGTACCTAAAAAAATTAGATGGGATTAGTTAAGAGGTGATTAGTTAGTGAAAAATTAGAGGGATCTCAAAATCTGTTCTTAGCTGTTGGAATGAAATAAATATGCCGTCTTTAAAAGGGTCCTTAACACAACTAATTCAGTTTCTAGACCACAATTGAAATGCTGAATCTATAAGAGGAGGAAACAAAGGATTCAAGAGAATAGGGGCAGAAGGCAACGCTTGTTTACTGTGACCATATTCTGAGTGATCCACAGACAACTGGGTTATTCGTAGAATAGTGTTTGCTCACTGGGATTGGAGCACAGAGCAGTGAACGTAGAGATACTGGATTACACATGTTCTGTTCCATTATTAACCAAATTGGAGCTTCATCACTCGATAAATCAGAAAGCCAAATTATCAGTTTGTGTAGGTTGGCTGCCCAGTAGTAATATAAAAAAATTGGCATTGCCAATCCACCCTCTTCCTTCTTTCTTTCCAGATATTATTTTCTTATGCAAGGATTTTTTTTATCCCAAGAAACATGGAAATACAATTATTCAGATATTTGAAAAATGATTTGGGAATAAAAACAGGCACGGTCTGCAATAAGAACAAGAATCTTGGTAATATTGTCATTTTAATGGAGTTGATCTTCCCAGCCAAAGATAAAGGAAGGATTGACCACCGCACCATGTCTTGCTTGGCTTATATCGGCGTGTTACACTCACACCTAGATAGAGACATTTATCAAAGCTTACTGAGAATGGAAAGGATTGGAAAGACATTTGTTGTGCTCCTTGATTAATAGGGAAAGGAAGACTCTTTGCTAAATTAATTTTGTATCCCGAAACATTTCCAAAATCTGAAATAACTGTAAGGGCTTTCGGTATAGAGGAATCTGGATTAGATAGGAAGAGGAGGAGATCGTTCGCATAAAGCAGAAGCTTATGCTCGTGTCCCTCCCTTAGTATTCCGGGCAAGCCATCTGTATTCCTTAACAAGATTGCGAGAGGTTCGATGGCAATATCGAAAAGCAGGGGGGACAGAGGGCAACTTAATAATTATATTATTTGTTCAAATGGATGCTTGAGGCCTAGTATATATAATTTTGATCCAAGAACAGAATACGGGGCCAAAG
>NW_015641085.1:3497-7196 GCF_001515625.1 Sinocyclocheilus rhinocerous
AGAGTTGAGAGAAAATACGATGCGTGTCAGATCCGCGTCACATTCAGCAGCGGCAGCTCTTAAAGAAATAACAGCCAGAATAACCTAATAACCAGCTGCTGTAATGTCTATTAATCAAAGGACAACAAAAAAAAGAGGGAAAAATAGCTTTTGTAGCTTTAAGGATTCATCTATATTTAATTTAGAATTTAGTGTTTGATAACTTTAATTTCTACAAATTAACTACTTGCCGAAGGGCAGGTAGCTAAATGTGACATTAGAATGGGTTTATGTTAAGATTGTTTTAAATTCACTTAAATTACAATTTGTTTTAAATTACATGTCTAATAAATGTTAAAGAATGGTAGCTCTCAATTATACTGTAATGCTGAATGGCTGTAGGCAATGATTAAATATTAGGGGGAAAACTATTTTATAGAGACATCAGTATTATTGGTATCAGTGATACTGTCCTTCAGTGATAAAAAAGATGGCATTAAACAAATATTAGAAATATTCATTATAATTATACATATTAAAATTGTATAATTGTCTTTTTGTTGTTTGTACTTTAATTTGAAGATTGAATGTGAAATTATTGCAATATAAAAGTATATTTAAAAACTTTAATGTTAGGTGGGATTAAACTGGGTCTGATTACTTCTCACTGATACCAATACTACTGATGTCTCTAGGAAATTGTTTTCCCCCCTAATATTTACCCATTGACTAGCCATTCAACATTACAGTATAATTTAGAGCTATCAGTTTTAATATTTATTAGACTTAAATATACGTAAATTGAATAAAGTTATCAAAAACAAAATGATAAATTAAATATAGATGAATCCTTAAAGCTATAAAAGTTATTGATTTTCTTTTTTCTTTAATTTGTTCTTTGATTTACAGACATCACAGCAGCTGGGTTATTAGGTTATATTTGGCTGCTTTAAGAGCTCCAAACACTGATTGGTTTCTTCACTCCTTCTCCTCTCCACCAATAAGCTGGTGTGTTGTGAGCGTTCTGGCGCAGTATGGCTGCCGTTACATCATCCAGGTGGATGCTGCACATTGGTTGTGGTTGCGGAGATTCAACCCCTTCCATGTAAAGCGCTTTGAGGACCCAGAAAAGCGCTATACCAAAAAGTATTCAGACACCAGATATCATTTTTTATATTTTTTTACAAGTGGGTGCAGGACACTATAGTTCATTTATGTAAGTGAGGATAGCAGAATTAGTAAACTGTGACATATTATACCCAAAAATTCTGCATACAGTGGACTACCAGTAAAATTGAATTTGGGACCGAAAATTATTAAATTAGCTAAAATAGCTGACAGCTATTCAACCGAATTCATTACATACCTTTCTATCAAAGTTATCTGACATTATCAAGATGAATTTGTTCTAGCACAGTTTAACTCTGAGTTTGTCATATTTTATTACCATTTTCTAAACCAGTGGTTCTCAAAGTGTGGTACGAGTAGTACTCGAGTACTCTAGTGGTACGCAGAGGAATCACTACATTAAATATAAATTAATGTTAAAATACAATACATTTCAATTTAATCTTTATTTATGATTTTTTTTAACATTTGAGTACAGTACAGTTTTTATTGAACTTTTAGGTAATTTTAATTTAATCATTATTTCAGTTATTTATTGACCTGTATGTAAGCACAGTGCAGTGTTAATGTTCAAACTGTATTACAATGTTAAAAACACTAAATTGACAAACCTTTTTTATTTTTTTGCATTTCACCTCTGCTCTAGCTTGTTTCCTTCTAAGAACTTGGAACTGCATACTAAATATTGTTGGCTTTGTGACAGATTGCTTGTTTTGTTCCTAGATTCTTCCATGCTGATGGCCTGCTGCACCCCAGCAGATTTGGAGTCAACCTCCTCTCAGCCAACATCTTCAAGATGCTATTAACCATAGTAAGTCAAATCTCAAACATACAATACTGTTTAAAAGTTTGAGGTTGGTATGATTTTTAATGTTTTTGAAAAGAAGTCTCTTCTGCCCACCACAGCTTCACTTATTTGATTAATACAGTAAAACTGTAATATAGTGAAATTAGTACTGTTTTCTATTTTAATATATTTAAAGTAGTTTATTTCTGTGATGAAAAGCTGAATTTTCAGCATCATTACTCCAGTCTTCAGTGTCACAGAAATAATTTAAATATGATGATTTGCTGCTAAAAACAGTTCATGACAACTGTCAGAAGTCCACGATACAATATTTATTGCAATATTTAAAAAAGACAAATGAAGACTTGGGCTAAATAAATAAAATGGTGTACATTTTAAAATTAAATTCTTCTATCTACCTAATGCATTTTGAGAGTTCAAAATTAAGAGCTCCAGCCCATGTTTCTAAGAAAACTTAAGTCAGAAAAAAAAAGTAAGTGAATTGACTTGTACCTGAACTCTAAAGGGTGCTCAACCCTCTTTTTAGTTATGGCATACTGTCTCAGTCTAAATTACATCCACACTGGTATTTTACAAGCCAAACAAATTAGAACAGAATAATAATAACAATTAGGGATGCACCGATACCACTTTTTCCAGTCATTATTTTTGTTTTCTTTGTGCACAAAACTTTTCTCGTAGCTTCATAAAATTACCGGTTGAACCACTGATGTCACATGGACTATTTTAATAACGTCCTTGACCGTGGTAGTACCCTTGCTGTCTATGGAGGGTCAGAGAGCTCTCGTATTTCATAAAAAAAAATTTGCAATTAATGTTCCAAAGATGAACAAAGATCTTACAGGTTTGGAACGACATGTGGGTCAGTAATTAATGACAGAATTTTCATTTTTTGGTTGAACTATCCCTTTAAATCAGGGGTGTCATAGAACATGGTAATAAAATATAACAATAACTCAGTGTTAAACTGTGTCAGAACAAATTCAGCTTGATAATGTTAGATAACTTTGATAGAAAGGTATGTAATAGATTACAATCAACCAAAATAATTCAGACAGCTGTTAGTATGATTATTAATACACAACTATCAATACTTAGTCGGGCAACCCTTAGCAGTAATGACAGCCTGTAGTCTCCTGGGCATGCTGTCAACCAGCTTCATGCAAACCTCAACTTCAACTTTTTTTCTCTCTCAGATTTGGTCTGAATAATTTTTGGTCCCAAAATTTGTATCAGTTTTACTGGTAGTCCACTGTGTGAATAATTTTTGGGTATAATTTGTCACAGTTTACTTTTATTTTGTTATCCTCACTTACGTAAATGAACTATAGTGTCCTGCACCCACTAGTAAAAAAATATCAAAAATTATATCTGGTCTCTGTATATATAATTTTTTTTTGACTGTATATCCTTCGGTTATTTTCACACTTAATTATGCCCATTAAAATGTATTTTACAAGTTTTTGTAAACAGTCTTTCACTGTTCTTTTTTTATTAATTTTTTTGCTCTATGGTACATCATCTTTAATTTAATAGCATTAGAGCAGCGGCTTAGTACTGTAATCACGCACTTTGCTGTAATACTGCTTGGAAACAATCATTATAAATCTCCTAACTGTGATCTTTTCAGAAATAGACGTCTTTTTTTTTTAATAGAAGTAGAAATGAAATAGAAGTTTTTTTTTTCCATCTGAAACGTGCTGCGATTTATATTCCAAGCAAGCAAAAGACACGCAACGCGTGCACGTATTTGTACTGGTGCAGAATGAGAGGGACAAGTAGTA
>NW_015641085.1:8780-12211 GCF_001515625.1 Sinocyclocheilus rhinocerous
ACTCAGGCTGTGTTCAAATGGTTGACTTAGTCTGATGTGTGAATTTTTTTAACTCATCTAACCTACATTGTATATTAAATAAATGTTTGCGGGAATTTTCCAAACGTGCGAAAACGAGTAAATCCAAAATGCGCAATCCCGCACCGAGATTCAGGATGTGATTAAACATATATTCTATTATATAGAGATTTGTAAAATAAATTTCCACGACTTTTCCAAAGCTTTCTGGGTTTTCATGACCGTACGAACCCTGTAAATGGCTATATATTTTTTTTTTTATCGTTTTGATGAAATTTCTGCTCCACTTTGTGTGGAGGTAGTGAGACAGGACAAAGTCCCTGTAAGATATTAGGGTATTCTATAGTCTTTGGACGGGAGAGAGCGCTCAAAACTCTTCAGATTAATTTAGTGGAACATTAATATAATATAGAATCATCTTCTGTAAAGAAGTGAGGCGTGATGTGAGAATTTATCATTATCTTTGTAAATGTGCGCTCTTTTGGGCTAAAGACTTAATAGAACCGTTTAAAGTAGCCGTGTGATCACAAATTAATCAGCGATTCGGCGCAGCGCAGACGTGATTTAATACGGGTGTCCTTTTTCTATGTAAAAAATAAATAAATAAATTCCAGTTTATGCTGTTTGATTATGGCTTCGAATGTCGTAGTTGGAAGCTGGAAGTTGTTAGCCCCGGCTGGCCCGTGTGCGCAGTTGAAATGCAGCTAATAATTTCTGACTGGCACATAACTGAACAAACAAAAATGGGTTAAGGCGGGGCCCCTGGGCTGTAGCCCATTCAAGCCCAATGGTAAGTCCGGCCATGTCAGATGTATATGACTTATTTTCTTTGAGAAGAACACACTGAAAGATTTTTAAGAAAAAGAATCCATCTCTGTGAGTCCATATAAAGTAAGTATATATGACCTCCAAATCTAAATGTTTAAAAACGTGACGAAAATCCATACAACCCCAGTTGATGAATCAATGTCTTCTGAGGTGAAATGATAGGTGTGTAGCCTACTACGAAAAAGTTTGCAATACTAGTATTTTTAACTATAAACCATCGGCCAACAGTCATGTGTGGGTTAATGAGAGCGTTGTGAAATGCTACGTCAATGTTGTGAAGCGTGACGTTAGTGTGCAAGAAGTGATATGGTCTGCGTCTGAAAGGTTACTTGTTTTTGACACATCAGACCAAACTACAAACTTTCCAGTGATGTCTGTGAGAAAGGGATATTAACTCGACAAGCTTGCGCATGTGTGCCGCCGCACGCTCAAACCATTCTGCGTGCTTTCTTTATCAGCTCGCACACATCAGCTATACAGGCGTTAATACTGAATTTTAACATTATATTCATTGCATACATATACTTCGTAGACATCCTTAATCTCTAATAACTCCATTTTGCTCTCTGTTGTCAGTGTTTCTTTGTCTGAATACGGCACTTATCGCATGCTGTGTGGTATCAGCGTTTGGTATCGGGGCATTTTAACGAGTACAAGTACAGGAGCTCAGTATCGGGCCCAGTATCGGTATCGGTGCATCCCTAATAACAATTTTATATTATTGTTATTCCTATGACAGTAATAGCCATATATTGTAAAACAATTGCACTGTAAAATATTTTAAAATAATATTTCATAGGTATATTATTTTTACTTTACACTACAGTAGGGAAGTTACAATACTACTTTCCTAATTCAGTCAGTTTACTGTCGGGGATTTGTCATGTCGTGATATTATATATGTATATTCTGTTATCTTAGAAGTAGTCAAATTTTTTTTATATTCTTTCTTTTTTTCTGCATTTTACCTCTGCTTTAGCTAGTTTCTTTCTAATAAACCTGGAACTGCAGACTAAATATTGTTGGCTCTGTGACAAATTGCTTGTTTTGTTCCTAGATTCTTCAGTGCTGATGGCCTGCTGCACCCCAGCAGAGTCGGAGTGAACCTCCTGTAAGACAACATCTCCAAGATGCTATAAGCCATAGAACTAGTAAGTAAAATCTCAAACATACACTAATGTTTCCTAGGTTTGGGTTGGTATGGTAAAGTCTCTTCTGCCCACCACAGCTTTATGTATTTGATTAATACAGTTAAACAGTAATATTGTGAAATTAATATAATTTAAAATGACTGTTTTCTATTTTTATATATTTAGAGAAGTAATTTTTTCCTGTAATGCAAAGATGAAATCTTCAGTGTTTCATGATCCTTCAGAAATCACTCTAATATGCTGATTTGCTGCTCTATTGAAATTAGAGAAATTATAATTATTGAAACTATTATTATCAATGTTGAAAACAGTTCTGCTGCTTCATATTTTTCATGATTCTTTGATTAATATATTTTTTTTTTTTTTAAGTACAGCATTTATTTGAAACAGAATTGTTTGCTCTTTCTTTTGATAATTGATTATAAGACTGATAATAATGAGAAATGTTTCTTAAGGCCCGTTCACACCAAGGACGATAACTATAAAGATAAAGATAACGATAAAGATATAGTTTTAAAAATCATTCTCAATATTAAAGAATAGCAGAGTCCACACCACAACTATACAGATAAAGACAAAGAGAAACAATATCCTTGGAATCACTTTCAAAACAATTTTTTTCCAGCTGATGAACGATAAAAAATTGACAGCCAATCAGAATCCATCCTGCTGTAACGAGTTTGAGAATTTAAAGCGGCAGACGAGCGTGCAACAAACAGAACAAACAGATAATATCGTTCGCTGGTGTGGACGCTAATATCGTTATCTTTATAGTTATCGTTCTTGGTGTGAACTGGGCTTAAAGCAGCAAATCAGCATATCAGAATGATTTCTGAAGGATTATGTGATACTGAAGACTGGAGTAATGATGCTGAAAATTCAGCTTTGATCACAGAAATAAATTACATTTCACAATATATTCACATAGATTATATTAAATAATAATAATATTTCACAGTATTACTGTTTTTAATTCATTTTTGATCAAATAAATGCAGCCTTGCTGAGCAGAAGAGAAAACTTTTTAAATGATTACAGTTATGATGTTCCTCCTACTTAAAGGTATAGTTCACCCAAAAATGAAAATTATGTCATTAATAGGGTGAGCATGTCATTCCAAACCAGTAAACCCGAACTTAAATCAAGATATTTTTTATGAAATGCGAGAGCTCTCTGACTCTCCATAGACAGTAAGGGTCCTACCACTGTCAAAGCGCAGAAAGGTACCAAGAACATCAACAAAAGAGTCCATGTGACATCAGTGATTCAACCTTAATTTTATGAAGCTACGAGAATACTTTGTGCACAAAGAAAAGAAAACAGTTATATGAACAAATAAATCATATAGTACAACATTGCAAACACGAACTCAAAGCTCCAGCAAGCCAGCAGCTAAATCATCATATAGAATATTTAGCAGTTTGTCACACTTTA
>NW_015641085.1:12307-13239 GCF_001515625.1 Sinocyclocheilus rhinocerous
CAGATTGGCATTTTTTACTTATGTGGTCCTCAAGATAAGTTAAAATTATACAGAAGTACAATGAAAGTACATCCTAATGAAAATATTCCTATCATTTTGAATGATCAGAATGTATCTATGACAAAGGGTTCTAAAAATAATGCTTCTTATAATAAAAGTGTTCCCATGGCTCAGTTTGCCCCGGGTTAGGGGTAAGTTGACCCGAGTCGAGTCAGTGGGTAAGATGCACCATCTGGGTATAAAATGACCATCTGACCAAATCTGATTCAAACCCATGTGAAATAAATAATAATAATTAAAAAACTAATTTAATAATTTCCTTTTACAAAAGTCATATTTCTTTTCATGAAGTTAACTTTAGCAACATAAAACCAACCAAATGAAGATTCAATTTCAATATTTAATTGTTTGCATTTCTGAAACAATATGTTGAACACTAAAGTTGTAGCCTTCCTTAAAACACACTAAACAGAGTTTGTTGGCCATTAGTGACTACAGGAGGAAAGATATATCTGATTATAATGCGATGAAAAGCATTTTCTGGTTCTTATCAGAGAAGGATTTGGTGCACTTGTACACTGTCCCTATCAAATAAACTACAAATAATATGTATGTATCATAAACTAAACCAGTAATATCACATTAAAACACCAGTTTATAATTCAGAGATTTAACTTAACTACAGTGCCTTATGGTGGGGTAAGTTAAAATGCTGACTCAATTGGCCCCACCACATTTGGCTCACTTTGCCCCATAGCTGCCAATTTGGAAAAAGAAAATAGCTACTGTAGCTTACCAGTTCAGGCTAATATTTAGCTAAATGATTTGCATGGTTTTATATGTTGCTAAATCACCTATATGTATCACAAATATTTGTAGACCTGGATACATTTGCTTTGATGTAACAACCATTACATCTGTTATGCTAAAAT
>NW_015641085.1:21800-21946 GCF_001515625.1 Sinocyclocheilus rhinocerous
TTCAGGCTAATATTTAGCTAAATGATTTGCATGGTTTTATATGTTGCTAAATCACCTATGTATCATAAATATTTTTAGACTTGGATAAATTTGCTTTGATTTAACAACCATTACATCTGTTATGCTAAAATTTTACTTTGACAAGT
>NW_015641086.1:0-148 GCF_001515625.1 Sinocyclocheilus rhinocerous
AGCCATCTCCTCATTGGACGAGCCTTTAGAGAGAAATGCATCTTTTACGGATTTTCTAAAATCCGTAAAAAGAGTTTTTGTATTTGATTTGAATTATTTAGTTTTAAAGTAGTAATTTAAAGCTTTCTATAGATATATTTAGCAAGTA
>NW_015641086.1:296-851 GCF_001515625.1 Sinocyclocheilus rhinocerous
ATTGTGAGTGCACACAAATTAAAGTAGACCCTTTACAGTTCCGAGTGATGTATTACTCTTACCTTTATGAGCAATAATTACAGCATATTTTAAGTTGTTTCCAATGCAAGTGATCGCGCCGGCGCCTCCTGTAAAGTGCGCTTTAGCTCTCCGCACAAACGATTAGATATGAGTCTAATAGCGCACATTTATACAGGTTAAACATTTAAGCTAACATTGTGATATCCTTGAACTGTTTTATATCTATAGATTTTATTTTAGGCAAGTCGTGATGATTTGAGAAGGCTAAATTGATCAAACATAGGCTATGATCAACTCACTGTCTGCCGCTGGCCGTTTGGTCGTTACTTTAAAAAAAACAAAACTTACATTTAACAAACAAAAAAATGCTCCAAATGTTTTTCTAAATTAACTTAAAACGAAACAACATATAATCACTTTGACATTACATATAAAACTGAACTATTTTAATAGCTGAAACAGTAGTAAGCTGTTTTGGAAGAAGGGGGGAAAAAAAGACGGGCTCGGGTCGGGCTCGGGCCAAGAATTCTGATG
>NW_015641087.1:0-257 GCF_001515625.1 Sinocyclocheilus rhinocerous
AAACATCACAGATTACAGCATGCAGGCTATCTCCAATTCTTCTCCAGTTCTGGATTTATAATACATAACCAAACACAGTTCAGAACTGTAACTTGTAGTTTTATTTTTACGCTGTCACAGTTTGAACTTAATGAAAGTAATGCATAGTGTTAATATGAAAATTGTGCGGGTATGATGGCTATACTGCTTCATTACTGCATCAGCTAATGTTACCCCAAACTTTGCATGCCATAGTTCACACAGGACTGGCGGAAAAT
>NW_015641087.1:478-1284 GCF_001515625.1 Sinocyclocheilus rhinocerous
CACAATAAATCGCTATTTTTTCTGCACTAAACAAGTGAATTTTGCCAAGATATTTTCAGTGATGATAGACAATATGTTACAGAATAATAATTTAATGAAAACTCAATTTTGACAAAAAAATTAATAAATCAAGTTATGTCCCAGTGCGACATCCGACGGGTTTTCCTAGGTCGCATCACATTTGTATTAGTCAAGATAAATTTGTGCATGAAAAGAAAGTAATTTAAGTCATTAAGTAAACCACCAATTAGGTTTAGGGTAATTCATATGTTCAGAGTGATTGAACTCACTAGGTTATGCAGTAGTACACTGACAAGTACTGACAGGTTTCCTGACAAATCAGAAGGCATAGGCATATACTTTCTGTATAAGGAGTTTGCTTAAGCAGATGGTCTCAAGAGCAGCATACTTTTTTTACTCTTAGTACCCCAAAATATGTTTACAAATTGATAAGATACTTTTTAACTAGTCTGGAAAAATAAACCACACAAAATTAAGAAAAATATCCTTGTCAATAAATTATTTGAAGGCAGGATAAATGTTCTTGACTTTTAAAATGCACTTGGCTTAAAACATTTTTATAAAAGACAGAGAAACACATGGCCCTGTATTTTTTAAATAAATTGGTTGGGGAATATCCTTGTCATTGAGGTATTCATTTTAGTTTGATTGTTTTTTTAGCTAACAATGTTCGTGATGTCATACATCGCTATAAAAGGCTGTTGAAGCTGACAAGACGTGGAGCAACCATGACCAAAGCTTTCCAAAGAGAAGGTGTCTCACGAAATGCAGTGGCCCAGCTCGCT
>NW_015641088.1:0-161 GCF_001515625.1 Sinocyclocheilus rhinocerous
GCATCTAATGCCACTTTAGATGCAGCTTCTGTTTCCTCAGCAGTGCTTGTTTGAGAGTTTGAAGAGTTTGTTTTACTAATTTCATTTGAATGGTAACAACTATACAGTTTCTTATTATTCTAACTGAATTAATTGAAACAAAGTAAGAATTTGATGTGAAA
>NW_015641088.1:445-765 GCF_001515625.1 Sinocyclocheilus rhinocerous
TTTGTTTGTATATGCTGTCAATTATATATAGTTCTTAGAAAATCGGAATCTGCAAAAATAGGTATCGGCAGGTCACACTTCCAAAAAACCGGAATCGGTCAAGAAAATTGCAATCGGTGCATCTCTACTTGCAATGCCAACATTTTCTTTGATTTCACCAGCAGTTTTTTTTTTCAATATTTGCAAAATATATATTATATTATATAACTATTTTTATATTATACTAATATGTACTTTATTTTTGTTTATATTTTTTATGATTTAAAAAAAAAAATCTTTACAGTATTATGTTGTTGTTGATGTTTTTAATTATATTAATA